>NC_068296.1:1117927-1170427 GCF_025860055.1 Xyrauchen texanus | reverse complement strand
GAGAGTGTTAGGGTTAGGGTTGGGAAAGAGGCTAAATATAAGTCAAGTGTTTATAAGTAAAAATCGAATTCGTTGATGTACAAATAAAACATAATAATATGTGTAAAGCCACAATTAAAGTCCGGGTCAAAAATGACCCATGAATGCAAATATGTAAGAATTGTTTTTTGATAGTCTTGACAAAGACACAAATTTGGTTCCTGTACTAAAAACTATGTGGTGTTTAAAAATTATGAAATACCTCTCTCAGGTCAAAAATGCCCCAAACACAACAGCAGGATTAAGATATCAAAAATGTACATTGGAACAAGAGAAAAGTATATCAAAGCAGATGTGAAAAATTTTCATTTTTAATTCAGTTTTTGATTTCAGGAATGGACATTTGCACCAGTAACAATGTTACTATTGACTTGTGTATATATATATATATATATATATATATATATATATACACAGTATATATATTGTTTTTACTAGTGACAAGGACAGTTGAAGTCAGAAGTTTACATACACTTAGGTTGAAGTCATTAAAACTAATTTTTTAACCACTCCACAGATTTCATATTAGCAAACTAGAGTTTTGGCAAGTCGTTTAGAACATCTACTTTGTGCATGACACGAGTAATTTGTCCAAAATGTGTTACCCAAAATTGTGCAAATCAACCCCAGAACAACAGCAAAGGACCTTGTGAAGATGCTGGAGGAAACAGGTGGACAAGTATCTAGATCCACAGCAAAACCAGTCCTATATGGACATCACCTGAAAGGCTGCTCATCAAGGAAGAAGCCGCTGCTCCAAAACCACCATAATAAGCCCGACTACAGTTTGCAAGTGCACATGGGGACAAAGATCTGACTTTTGAGAAATGTCCTCTGATCTGATGACACACATATTGAACTGTTTGGCCATAATGACCATCGGTATGTTTGGAGGAAAAAGGATGAAGAACAGTATCCCAACTGTGAAGCATGGGGGTGCAGCATCATGTTGTGGGGTGTTGCTGCAGGATGGACGGGTGCACTTCACTAAATAGATGATGACATCATGAGGAAGGAAAATTATGTGGATATATTGAAGCAACATCTCAAGACATCAGGAAGTTAAAGCTCGGACACAAATGGGTCTTCCAAATGGACAATGACCCCAAGCACACCTCCAGAGTTGTGGAAAAATGGCTTAAGGACAACAAAGTCGAGGTATTGGAGTGGCCATCACAAAGCCCTGACCTCAATCCGATAGAGCATTTAGTGGGCAGAACTGAAGCAGCATGTGCGATCAAGGAGGTCCTCAAACCTGACACAGTAACACCAGTTCTGTCTGGAGGAATGGGACAAAATTCCAGAAACTTATTGTGAGAAGTTTGTGGAAGGAAACCCAAAACATTTGACCCAAGTTACACAATTTAAAGGCAATGCTACAAAATACATATAAGTGTATGTAAACTTCTGACCCACTGGGAATGTGATGAAAGAAATAAAAGCTGAAATAAATAATTATCTCGACTATTATTCTGACATTTCACATTCTTAAAATAAAGTTGTGATCCGAACTGACCTACGACAGGGAATGTTTTCTACCATTAAACATCAGGAATTGTGAAAAACTGAGTTTAAATAAATAAATAAAAGAACAAAAGTGGTTACACTGACCACATTCACTTCCATTGTAAGTGCCTCAAAGACATTTGGCATGGAGACTGGGACTGTTTTTCAACATTTGATCTGGAATTGTGCTTAATAAAACCAGGAAAGCGTATTGATAAAGTACACCGCATTTCATGACGACTTCAAGTTTCTGTATATTCGTGTTGACAGTGTGACGGCGCTCAGAATTCCATGTAAGGTGCTTAAACTCCTCTTTACATTGCCGAGCCACAGCATGTGTGAACAATACAATAATGTTATGTGATTAAATGACACATGGATACATACCAACATTCCTGAACGTTAGTAAGTATTCCATTCTCTCTCTCAGTGGACCTAGAGAAAAGTCCAGGAATACACACACACACACACACACCCACACACACACGCGCACAAGCTCTACCCCCAAAACAGCAGAAATAGCAGATGCTACAGAAATAGAAACATTTCCGCTGCATTCCGGTTCGCTGGATTCCCGTAACTTTGGCTGTGAGTGAAGAAACACGCTTCAATTGCGAATGACGGAAACAAAATGACGGATTTAAAATAATTGCTTTTTGCAACACAGAGCAGATGTGTGTCACCACATCTGGATAACTGGAACACTAATTCAAAAGTGTGTAAATACACTTGAAGCTGCACATGTTTTCACTGAGGATAACAGTAGTGGGTTTACAGTGCGCTGCTGGATGAAGCATTAATACTTTCACCTTATATTTTATGGCCTTATAGACAACATTCTTGCACTTTTATTTCTATCTGATAAAACTAAAAATGGTTACAGTCTCTTCTTCAATGCAAGTCTATGGGAGTTTTTTCCCCCACTTGTTTTATGGTGACGCCGCGGAGACTCACATCATGTGGAGGCTCATGCTACTTTCCACGATCCACACACAACTCACCACACGCCCCATTGAGAGAACCACTAATCACCACCACGAGGAGGTTACCCCATGTGACTCTACCCTCCCTAGCAACCGGGACAATTTGGTTGCTCAGGAGACCTGACTGGAGTCACTCAGCACGCTCTGGATTCAAACTCACGACTACAGGTGTGATAGTCAGCGTCAATACTCGCTGAACCCCCCAACACGGACTAATCTAAAAGGAATAGTTCACCCCAAATCATGCAAATTCTCTCATCGTTTACTCACTATCATATAATCCCATATGCAGGGCCGAAACTGCAATATACATTGAGGGGTACAAGTCCCCCCCAGTAATCAGATATGGCCAGATTGTCCCCCCCAAAAAATGTATATCCTTGTTGCAGTCCATTATGAACCACCATCTAGTTGTCATTATGTTGTCGCTGGAATAACGTAACTTTTTAGCGTGCACAGTAGTCTAACAACACTCGTCAATGTCATTTGAAAGCCAATCAAATCAATGGAGGCGGGACTCAAGTTTAAGGCTGGATTATTCCAGTGCCACACATCAGCTCAGACGTGCATCACTTTCGATATTTAAGTCTTTTTTTAATATAAATTATTCTCCCTGTCCAGTAGGCGTCGATATGCATGAAGAACGTGAATCGGAAAAAACTAAAGAAGAATGTGAAAGTGGAGATTTAAAGTAACAAAAGGCGTTCAATATTGATCGGTTTCTCACCCACACCAATCGTATGGGTTACTTTCATGCTGCATTTATGTGATTTTTGGAGCTTTTAATTTCTGGTCACCATTCACTTGCATTGTAAGGAGCAAAAGAGCCGAGATATTCTTCTAAAAATCTTAATTTGTGTTCTGCAGAAGAAAGAAAGTCAAACACATCTGGGATGGCATGAGGGTAAAAGAATAATGAGATAATTTTAATTTTTGGGTGAACTGTCCCTTTAAAAGTTTACTTTGCACCCCTGATGTGTGTCATGTGTCTGGTGGTAAAAGCAATGTAATATCCTTTCTATCTCATCGCTGTGCCTCTGGTATTTGTCAATGAAAAACAACGGATGCATTCATTTTTATTTACTTATTTTCAGTATTTTAACTTTTTCCCCTTTCCTTTTTGTCTTTTATTTGATATCAGATTTCATTCGGTTGAGGATATAAAATTAAATGTGTTTGAATGAATTAATCCCAAATACTTCTGTGAACCTGTTGACCTCACAACCTCATGTTTATTCTTTACTATTAATATTTGCACATTTTAGATGAATTCAAGGGCATCAATTCTGTGAAATAACAAAAATCTAAATATGGGAATTATGTAGTAACCAAAACTATTTTACACAAATCACAACTCATTCTTGGGACGTGTTCAGTGTGGGAGGATTGTAAACACCTCACTCGCAAGAGACCCTGATGTCTGTCCCAATACAGTCCACCCACAGTTGAGCATCCCATGAGTAACACTAACCAGCATTAACCGGCCTAGACCAGCATGGAAAGCGGGTTTTTCACAGAAGGGTAGATTATGTATATATATATATATACACACACACACACACAGTATAGTATATGCAGTATGTGTGTGTGTACGGGACTTTACATTATTCTGCATATTACACGGCTACCTACAAAATTGACAAATGGACACAAAATATTGCTTTGCATTGAAATTGTGTTATTATGCAAGAAGAAATATATACAGTATATACACTCACTGATGAGCCAAAACATTATGACCACTCACAGGTGAAGCGAATAATGTTGATCATCTCCTAACAAGGTCACATGTCAAGGTCAAGAGCATCTCTGTGCTCCCGGTCAGCAGTGGTGCGTATGTGTCCCGGTCAGCAGAAGGCTATACAGTCTGGTCTGAACCAGGGGAGTCTGTGGCTCAGGTGGTAGAGCGGGTCGGCTGCTAATCATCAGGATTGGTGGTTTGATTCCCGGCCCACATGACTCCACATGGCAAAGTGTCATTGGACAAGACACTGAACCCCAAGTTGCTCCCAATGGCAGACTAGTGCCTTACATGCAGCTCTGCTGTCATTGGTGTGTGTGTGTGTGTGTGTGTGTGTGTGTGTGTGTGTGTGTGTGTGTGTGTGTGTGTGTGTGTGTGTGTGTGTGTGTGTGTGTGTGAGAGAGAGAGAGTGAATGGGTGAATGAGTCACAGTGTAAAGCACTTTGAATACCGCTAAGGTTAAAAAGGCGCTGTATAAGTGCTGCAGAACAATCAAGAGTGCCCATGATGACCCCCGTCCACTGTCGAAAGTGCCTACAATGGGCACGCAAGTGTCGTTACTGGATCTTGGAGCAGTGGAAGAAGGTCGTCCCGTTTTCTTTTACATCACGTGGACGGCTGTGTACGTGTGCTCCATTTACCTGGGGAATAGATGGCACCTGGATGCACTGTGGGAAGATGACAAACCGGATGGTCTGGGCAATATTCTGCAGGTGTCCGGCCATTCATGTGGATGTCGATTTGACACGTGCCACTTTCCTAAACATGTTGCAGACCAGGTAAACCCCTTCATGTCAACGGTATTCCCTGATGGCAGTGGACTCTTTCAGCAGGATAATGTACCTGTCACACTGCACACATTGTTGGGGAATGGTTTGAGGAACATGATGAAGAGATCAAGGTGTTGACTTGGCCTCCAAATTCCCCAGATCTCAATCTGATTGAGCGTCTACGGGATGTGCTGAACCAACAAGTCCAATCCATGGAGGCTTCACCTCGCAGCTTACAGGACTTGAAGGATCTGCTGCTCATGAGTTGGTGCCAGATACACACAGGACACCTCCAGAGGTCTTGTAGAGTCCATACTCGATGGGTCAGGCAGCTGTTTTGGTGGCATGCGGAGGACCAACAGCCTGTTAGACAGGTGGTCATAATGTTTTGGCATATCGCTGTATATACATAAAAATAAATATATATTTTAGCCTTATTTGTTTTTAAGATTAACACATTTAAATTTCATAACAAAATTCCATAAACATTATAATTGTGTAATGTTTAACCAAATTAATTGAAATGTAAAATATTCCGTTTTTTATTTGAACTTATTTGATTAAAGACTGCTCCATAAATCAATTTGATTCAAATGTTGTCATGAAATTGAAATTCATAAATCTTAAAAATCATTTTTAAAGTGTAAATATCTATATAATATTACTAATAAATATAAATATGAAATATAAAAAGTAGTGCATGTCGCTGTTACACGGATACAGACAATTAGAAGAGCAATTATTAGTCCAATTAAATGCTAGAGATCCGGAATGCACTGTTTTATTATTCATTCAGAGTATTATCAAAGTGCTCTCTTGGTACACAGCCACTGATGTCCCCAAAGTTTGCCCTGACATTCCCAATATTTGCATCAGATTGTGCTCAGGAAGTGGGTGAGAGTTTTTTTTTTTGTTTTTTTACAATGTTTGGCAAGTTTTCCTCAAAGTGTGTCCATTAGGATAAGAGATTTAAATTACTGTAAGATCAGCTTCTTGTGTTAAAAGCTACAAATCATTAGTGAATAGTAAAACATACAGCCACAATGCATTATAATGACACGTATGTGTAGTACATGCAGAAGAGATGGGTTTGTGTTGTGTTTGAGGTGCAAGCGGGGGTGTTGTCCCCCCTCGCACACACTGTCAAGGGAAGGCAAGAGGTGATTCACACATGAGTCAACAGCTATCAGCTATATAAGCCTGACCACTCATGGATCCTGAGTATGATACAGTCTTCACATCTCAAAGGTAAGTCCCCTTCTCTCTTCTGTACTTCAGAGCTCACCTGCGCATGTCTCGCCTGCTTTATCATCTAACTTTAGATTTATAGCTTTTAAATAAAGCATTTGTACCGTGTGGAAATTTTCAAATGCCACACAGAGGAAAATATTAGAGTATTTTTGGAATGAAGCAATGAGTGTGTACACAAGGCAACGTGCTGTTTGGGGAATTGACCAGATATTGAAAGCCACATGCTGATTGACACGGAGCCAGTGATGAAGAGCCGGACCGGAGAGGCCTCACTGGACTGCATGCATGTAGACATCAGTGTTGTCCGAGATCTGGCCATGCAGATGGGCACTATTCTTGATGTCGGACCATTTATTACTAGACATCTGAGATTTCCAGGGTCATGCAAGATGCAACGTCAACTCATAAAGAATCATGCCTGAATTGCAAGACATCTGAGACATGACACAACAGCTTGACAGCTTCAGAGAGACTGTTTTTAGTTTTTAGACAACTATATGTGTTACTATATGTGTAACATCAATGCTTGGTACAAAAGCCTCATAAAGGGTCATACGTAACGTTTATATACTCTTATGTTATTGAATGAAAGTTATCGTTTAGTGTAACTGAGATCAAATGTTGGTGTATATCATTATTGATGTATATGTTGATGTTTTGCTGCAGGTTTTGCTGCACTGTTGCAGTGACACAGACACGCCTACAAAATAAACATGCATTCTTCAACTCTTCTCTACATGTGCATTCTGAGCATGCTCAGTCTGTCTCATGGCATTCCTATCCACTCAGATAATCTGAAAAACTTGGTCAAACTGCAGGCAGAGACCATCAACGCAAGAATCAAGGAACACATTGACAAGGTAATGTCTTAGTTCATTAACCTCTTGAGACCCGAGCGGGACAGCTGTGTGCATTTTATATTCCCTTTTTTATTTGTAACTAGCAGCACCTAATAAACATGCAAAAAAAAAAATGGTTTTTCTAAAATAATTCCTCATATGTGGACAGCAGGAATAATCTCAAGCTATAGAAAGTTTTATTTTTTAATCAAATTGTTTATGATGTGTCCATGAGTCATAAATGATCATAATTAATTCAGATTCAAAGTAATGTCCAGCATCATCCAATCACTGTCAACCATATTCAAATCAAATGAGCTATAGGATGCTCCCTTGCTCCCTATTTAGTGCATGACTTAACCTCCAGTGTGCTGTCTGTCTGCACTGGTCTCAGAACAGTTATAGAGAGCTATAGGATGCTCCCTTGCTCCCTATTTAGTGCATTGCTTAACCTCCAGTGTGCTGTCTGTCTGCACTGGTCTCAGAACAGTTATAGGAGGGCTATAGGATGCTCCCTTGCTCCCTATTTAGTGCATGACTTAACCTCCAGTGTGCTGTCTGTCTGCACTGGTCTCAGAACAGTTATAGAGAGCTATAGGATGCTCCCTTGCTCCCTATTTAGTGCATTGCTTAACCTCCAGTGTGCTGTCTGTCTGCACTGGTCTCAGAACAGTTATAGGAGGGCTATAGGAGGCTCCCTTGCTCCCTATTTAGTGCATGACTTAACCTGCAGTGTGCTGTCTGTCTGCACTGGTCTCAGAACAGTTATAGGAGGGCTATAGGATGCTCCCTTGCTCCCTATTTAGTGCATGACTTAACCTGCAGTGTGCTGTCTGTCTGCACTGGTCTCAGAACAGTTATAGGAGGGCTATAGGATGCTCCCTTGCTCCCTATTTAGTGCATGACTTAACCTGCAGTGTGCTGTCTGTCTGCACTGGTCTCAGAACAGTTTGAAACTTATTTTCATCCTAACACCATATAAAGCCTCTGAATGACACATTTATCAGTTTATGGATGAACACATTTATTCTCAATGTGATAATGTACAGTAAATATAGGAATGCATTTAATAATATTAATGAATAGAACCGTATTGCACAGAGATGATAAAATAAATAAATAAAAATGTATATTAAAATAAAGCTAATTAATCCACAGGTTTGTTCATGTTAAAAGCTATTAAAAATAACAAACATGTTTTTTCATTTTTAAGGGAATAATGTCCCGAAATCCACGTATGTGGACGTCATGTTTATCAGCGCGCTGATGCACGAAAAATGAACAGATTTGTTAAAGCAGAATATCAAATGAAACTAGAGACTCTCCTCTTTACAACCAAACATGTTCAAATGAAAAAAAGTAAAGAGGTTTCTTACCAGAGTCACTTTTGTTGGCGCTGCACCCGTAGAAGCACTTCACAGTAATCAACATCATGTTGTTGTGTCACATGACTCGGAGCGGCAGCAGTTTAACTATTAAATGACAGTCTACAGTCTTGTGAACAGTATTCAGTCAACAGTTTAAATTCATTTAAATGATGCATTGCACATAGCAAAGCCAAAATGTTTTGGCCTTTCGGAAACAAAAAGAGATGTTTCCGTGGACCGTGTCAAAGGTTGGCAAGGGGGGCATTGCGTCCCTAGATTTGCCTCCAACCACCCCATAAACTTTTGATGCCCCTGCGAAACGACTGACAGCAAAAAGATCAACGTGTCCCCTTAAACATACAAGTGCCTCACCAAAACTTTGATTTGAAGCCAAAAATCAGACAAAAATACAAAGATTGTGAACTGCTAAAGTAACGTCTTTAATGAGGGAATGAACTACAATCCCATGATGCATTGCCAATGATGTACTACAAGGGAAGATATAAAACTATAGATTGAAAGTTGTTAATAATAAGTACTGTATGTAAACAATAAATAGCAGTTTGAGAGTGCTGGAGCGACTTGATTGCGTCATTCAGTTCGTCATAGGTCGCTGCAGAGCTCTTTTGGTGCACTTTGTTCACTGCGATACTCTGATTGGAGGAAATTACACTAGTAAACTTTTTTACAAAGCTGAAATAACATGGAATGATGGCTTCAACAGTTGCATTTGTATACTTAAACACAACTTGACTACACATTATACAGTCTGAACACCTCTATAGCTCAATTGCTGCTTCTCTTACAGTTGAATCTGTCTCCAAAGCTGCTCATTGGGGCCGATCATCATCCTGAGATTCCCATTGATAAACCCATCCAAGGGATGAGCTCCATCATGGACACTCTCACCACCTTCCAGAAGATTCTTAACAGCCTGCCCAGGGGTCATGTGAGCCAGTTACGCATTGACGTGTCCACACTGCAGGATTACCTGAATCAAAGAATGAGGTCTCTGCAATGCACGCCCAAGAAGACCGCCAACGAGAAGTCTCTGGAAGCTTTCTTAACGGACAACGCCACCCACCCCATCACCGTCGGCTACATGACTTTAGACAGACTACAGAAATTCATGCAGCGGCTCACGGGTAACCTGGAGCAGCTAAAGACCTGCTAATTACTCGTCTTCATGTGCCATTATTGTAGCATACAAGTACACTATTTATTATATTTATTTAAAACACTATATATTTATAAACCAAAGCAGTATTTATGCACATTTTCTATGAATTTACATGTACAGTTTTAAGATTAATCCAAAAGTACTTCCCTGATATTAAAGGGGATAGGGCAGCCCAAAATAATACATATTCCGTCAGCATTTACTCACCCTCATGTCGTTCCAAAGCCTGATGATGACGACTGTTCTGTGGTACACAAAAGATGTTGTTCATTCTGCACATCATCTCCTTTCATGACAGAAAGTCACACGGGCTTGGGACAAAATAAGGTGAAAAGAATTGACCGTGATATTTGGGTGAACTACACTGCAAAAAACGATCCTCTCATGGGGTATTTTTGTCGTTTTCTTTCTATCTGAACATTCTTAAAACAAGATGAATTTACTCGATAAACAAAAAAGACATTATATGCATAAACATTGACAAAATATCTAAATAAATAAAACTATTGACCTTGGGGTTTATTTGTCTTACCCAGACTGTAGGGTGTAATCGGATTACACAGTAACTTTAAATGCTCTGTCCTCCATGTAAACAAACACACAGGCGGTCTGTTTCTGCACACATTGCTGTATCACTCTCTGACCCGTTTGCTTGATGACATCACCACTTGCTGAGCATGCTTGATGATGTCACAGTCTTACCAGAAGAGCTCAGTCAGAGTCTGCTGGGAAGCACGGATCATTTTCTACTTTTACTTCTTGCTGCAATGCCCGCAGGGGCCCAAAGTGAACACGTTTCCCAATTGGGCAAGTTCACATTTAAAAGTATTGTTATGTTACACATGATATTATCGGCAAGACCATTTAAGTGAAACGCTGTTAAGTGTTCATGCATTTCAGAATGCTTTCAAAGTGCACATTTGAGTTGAAATCCCAGATTATCAATGTGCTCATGGACTTTTGGACCCCTACAGTACATTCTATTTTACTACGGTATAAATCAATGCACTTTGAATAGTTTTGTATTTTGTGACTGATATTTTACTGTAAAGGTTTCTTTTTTTTTTTTTTTACAAAAATGTCACTAATAAAGATATCTTTAAATGCCAATGGTTATTTTGTTTCACTTTGTAAAGATGTCAATGTAAAGATGTATAGGTTGGGAGTCTGAATACATCTTACAAACATCAGAAATGGTTTCAACAGTCGAGTTTCAGTCCTAAAGGATAAATCTGATCATGCAAAAATGTTTGCAAAACAACAAAAAACACATGATATGTCCTGCAATACCTGCTAGTGATAAACGTAAATATAAACGGATTGATTGGCCGATATTGAAACTATTTCACAATATTTCGCAGGTGCTTCCTCCCCTTTGTGTCAGTTCCAAAATCTCCAGATGGCTTTGTCAAAGGATAATAAATGAAACTGTTAATTTACAAATTTATTTATTTAGTAAATTGAGTAAACAAGAGTTCAGCGATGTTGTGTACATCTTTGCCGTATTTAAATTGTATTATTGTGTATGTATGCATTATATCATAAACATCTGTATCAGACAAACACTAATACATGCTTTAATACAACAATAAACCAAGAACAAAGTTCATTTAGAAGGACTTTCCCGAGATGTGTGCTCAGAGCGAGTGCAGCTGTTTGGTTAAATAATGACAGCAAGTCAATATTGACACCAGCCTACAAACTATTCTGGATACAAAGCTGCAACTTTGTAACGTCTAAAAGATTCCGTGTTCCATTTGACACAATTGTGCACTTGATAGAATGTAACAATGAATTCACCAGATCAACCAGATTTATCCATCTCGTTTAAATGTTAAAACTGACATGAATGACACATTTGAGCAGTTTTAAAAACTCAACTGAGCAAGAGATTTAATTCAGTCCTCTACAGAGCTTCAACACATTCAGCTGAACCATTTGTTCTTCTTAACTGCAGTCTTATTGTTGGAGTTGCCCATAAGTTTCTTTTTATACTGCGCCACCAAACTGTCAAAGCGGTCGTCCTCTCGGTTTCGGAAATTTCTCTTTGCAGGTTTGGCATTCTGAAACAAAATAAAAACATACTAAACTTTCAAAAATGACAATAGAATGATACAGACAAACCTGAATGTAAAACTTGCTACAATACAACACCTTTGCAAAGACGTCAACACAATTTACACATAAGTGTGTGTGTGTGTGTGTGTGTGTCTGTCTGAGTGCATGTGTGTCCATGTGATTGTGTGAGTGAGTGAGTGAGTGTGTGGTGTGTGTGTGTGTGTGTGTGTTTGAGTGTGTGCACGTATGTGTCTGTCTGAGTGCATGTGTGTCCATGTGATTGTGAGTGAGTGAGTGTGTGGGGTGTGTGTGTGTGTGTGTGTGTGAGTGGTGTGCATGTGTGTCCATGTGATTGTGTGAGTTAGTGTGTGGTGTGTGTGTGTGTGTGAGTAGTGTGCATGTGTGTCCATGTGATTGTGTGAGTTAGTGTGTGGTGTGTGTGTGTGAGTGGTGTGCATGTGTGTCCATGTGATTGTGTGAGTTAGTGTGTGGTGTGTGTGTGAGTGGTGTGCATGTGTGTCCATGTGATTGTGTGAGTTAGTGTGTGGTGTGTGTGTGAGTGGTGTGCATGTGTGTCCATGTGATTCTGTGAGTTAGTGTGTGGTGTGTGTGTGTGCTACGACTGAAGACAAGTGTATTATTTTAAAGAAGACCATTTATTTTCAAAAAGAAGTTGAATCCTCTGGTTCCACATCATTGTTGATGACCATGATTCTTTTTGAAAATAAATATATATTTTTTGGTAAAAGTGCATATTTGCCTAATTAAATGCTCCAACAACAACCTAAAACAAATTGAGTCTGTGTCGTGTATTTGGCGCCATCTCCTGGTGGTCATATGTAACATTGTGCTTCATGTGGATTATCTAATGATCTATACATCTGATTATCTTGTGTGTGGACTCCATTGAAAGAGAATCACAGACTCTAAATAATCATATGTGATCGTGAAGTTATAAGTTAAAACGCTGCATATAAGCAAAAACAATAATTGTCAAATACATATATTTAGCTGTTACTCGTTATTTTTGTCTGTGAATAAATCAAATGTTCTTTCCAACAACATATGACACATGAATATTTGATCAGTTTGATGTTTTAACTGATTGCAATAAAACTAATTAATAATCAAAACGTAACACTTCTGATTTATCTGCAATATTAAAAAGCACTTGTTCAGTTTTGGTCATAATGTCTGCATGCATTGGAAAGAAGAGCTTCTAAACTTTCAAAGAATTTATTTACTAATATTTTGACGATAATTTGTTTTGCTTTCTTGTGGGCCCATCTGAGCTTAAAGGGTTTATATATTGCAGAAATGTACTTCATCTTATAAAATAATTTTTTTCAAAAAGGCATCCAGAGAATGACCCACTAACATTGACATTCATTTAGGCTACAACTGCACACAGCTTACCTGTTTCTTGTTCTGACTGGGTTTCTCAAGAATAGTGGACATGTTTCTATCTCTCCTGGTGGGTCCCTTCTTCAGTTTTTTGGGTTGTACAGGTTGTTTCCCCTTGTCACGTTTCCTGAAGAACAGCGGAAGGGTCACTTAACCTCACAGTTCGGTCTATTCACTATTGAATGAATAGTTTAGGTTGTGTTTGGCACATGTTAAGAGCTCTACCTGATCTTTGGGCCTCTATGGGAAGGCATGTGCAGAACTTTCTGACGTTTTTTGCCGTCCTGCAGTTCCACGTGTTCCACCTCTGGTTTGGTCATGAAGCCGGTGTACTGGCTTCCATGTGCCTTCTCCTGTTTGGCAACGTTAACAGTATTTCCTTTCCGAACGGGACCTTGGCTTTGTACAACACTTTGTGGTGGCTGACCTTTTTTCAGCTGCTTCTATAGAAAAGGAAAGCAGACATCGTTAATGACTCATTAAACATCCGTAAACATTTTATTTACATCTGAATAAATCGGAGCAATTTATAGGTGATGTCATCTTCACAGGTGCACAAGTAATATTGTTTATTTATGTTGTGCTGATGAAGATGCAGCATCACACAAAACAGACAAAAAAAAGAATACGAATGCAAATTATTAATAACATATTTGTTTTCTAGTTGTGTTGGTATTTTTTTGATTAGACTTAATTAATTGTGTAGCTAACCGCGATCTGTAAATCGGAATTTCATTAAATTATGCATCATTAACAACATACTAAAATGCCGCTAAATGCAGGTGACTAGTCTGAGAGTTTGGACTCGTATGGGCTTGTTTCAAACTCTAGTCTGAGAGTTTGAAACAAGCGAGTTGGACTCGTATGGGCTAGGCGGCTCTTACAAGTTACTAGACCGGTTATTGAACCAAAGAACCCGTTCGAAGCGAACAAATCAAACCTACGGACAGAATCGAAAGTCAGTTCTTCGGTCATGTCCGTCTCAAAAAGGACCAAATGAGCCAGTCCAAATAACTTAAATTAATGAAATTTGCAGAGGATTACCGAGGAGCTGCTGATACTATAAGCATGCGTATAACAGTTATTGGACAGGAGGAAGCTGGGACCAGCTTAATAAACATGTAAGACACTTTAATCCCATTTTACAGTGTCCAACGTAACAGGGTGCTTTCCTTAAATACTCCTGCCGCCCCTCACTGGAACGCGAGACTGGTGTGGCATACAGATGGACCTCATTCATCACTCATCTACCTGGTCTCACTCGGCCCAGATGCCCCGCTCTGCACAGGCTCGGCCCAGATGCCACGCTCGGCACAGGCTCGGCCCAGACGCCACGCCCGGCCCAGATGCCACGCTCTGCCCAGACGCCCCGCTCTGCCCAGACTCGGCCCAGATGCCACGCTCGGCACAGGCTCGGCCCAGACGCCACGCCCGGCCCAGATGCCACGCTCTGCCCAGACGCCCCGCTCGGCCCAGACGTCCGGCTCGGCCCAGGCTCGGCCCAGACTCGGCCCAGACGCCACGCTCGGCCACGCCACAATCCGATTACAGAGAACATGTGCGAGCCTGGTGCGAAATGCGAGCCTCTTTAATGACTGATAAAAATTTACGCTAAGCCCAGACGCCCCGCTAGGCCCAGACGCCCCGCTAGGCCCAGACGCCCCGCTAGGCCCAGACTCGGCCCAGATTCCCCGCTAGGCCCAGACGCCATGCTCGGCCACGCCTCAATCCGAGTACAGAGAACATGTGCGAGCCTGGGGCGAAATGCGAGTCTCTTTAATGACTAGGTTTAAATAAATACAATTTTTATCAAAACATGCACAAAAATAAACTTTTTAGTTGAGACATATAGATATATTTTACTATAGCTTATTGTGCATGCAGATTATATTTTACATTTCTATAAGATGAATAAGGGTTGATTTAGACTACTTTATTCTCTTTATATGCTTTAGAGTCATAGAACAAATCCACATTTGTGCAGGAGTGTCTGTATTGGGTGATTTCGGTGCAAAACTTTAATGTAGGAAACGTATCCAAGATGTAAATGAACATTTGCTGGCCACATTCGACATGCAGGGTCACAGAATGAACCACTAATGACAAAAAACAGCCATTAATATTATTATACCTTAATAGAATAAAAGGTAATAATCAGATATATGCATTCACATATGACTTTATTGAAATGTTTGAGCATGAAAACCATCTAACAACCATGACGGGATGTTAGAATTAGATGACCCGTTCATGGAAACGAATCAGTTCACGAAAATTAATCGGATTTCCCATCACTACTGCGCCAGATAAACGGTAAGTCAGTATATATTCCCTTCCGTGAGGTGCCGCCATTAAAACTGTGTTTACTGTTACAATACAGCTACAAATGTTTCCAACGATCCTTAAATTAAATGTATTAAAGATAAACAAAACAACATTTGAAACATGCTTCTCCACTATAACCATTTCTTCCTGTTGAGAAGTTTAGAAGATCACGTGAACAACAGAGTCTCACCTTGCTGTTTTGCAGACGCATGGCTTTAAGTTTCAACTTTCTTCCATCCTCCAAAGAAAACTCCACGATGGGTCTCTGTCGGGAAAAACAGGATATGATGTCATGCATTCAAATTACATGACAGAGTGGTAAACATCCTCATTGTCTTGCTCATTTATCAGATATCGTTTGATTGCAACAGTCTCTATCGACATTTATATCAAGTAAATGAGCCAAGACTCTTGCAAATGCTATTCATCAGAAGTCGCAGTCCAAAATACAGAACGGCGTGCCAGAGGAATGTGTGTTTTTAGACGGACACAAGGTCTGATTTGTTCTCAAGTGTGTTCCGTTGTTCTCCTTATGCAAAACACTGCTGTGAATCTGGCACTGAACACCTTCAAAACAAACTCCTCATCTCTGAAACAAGATTGTTTATAAGCTCAAATTATCTAACATCGTCAACTACTGCAATGACCCTGAACATCACTGAAATACTTCTAGGAATCAAGGCAGTAGCTTTAATGCCCAGCATGCTTCTCTTTCTAAGAATACTTCTTCTTGATAGGACAAACAGGTTATCAAATGTCCCTTTTCACTCTTCCAGTTCTGAATTAAGGCCTCATGTAACAATAAAATGGTGGTCTGCTCTTCAACCGGTGGCCCGTCTTCAGATCAAACCTGTCAATCATTCTTGTTCAAACCTCCCTTTAATTTTCACGATCAATTAAACTCGGCAGCAAATTTAACAACAACATCGTTTAAAAATGCACAATATTTTCAGGACAAAAGCAAAGCTTTACTTACTGAAAGGGAATTATATAGAAAGAGCTTTGCTGATGTACATGTCAAAACCAAACTCTAAAACTCCTGCAGCAACCCCACAACATGATGCTGCACCCCCATGCTTCACGGTTGGGATGCTGTTCTTCACCCTTTTTCCTCCAAACATAACGATGGTCATTATGGCCAAACAGATCAATATTTCTTTCATCAGACCAGAGGACATTTCTCCAAAAGTAAGAGCTTTGTCCCCATGTGCACTTGCAAACTGTAGTCGGGCTTATTTATGGTGGTTTTGGAGCAGCGGCTTCTTCCTTGCTGAGCACCTTTCAGGTGATGTTCATATAGGACTCGTTTTGCTGTGGATCTAGATACTCATCTACCTGTTTCCTCCAGCATCTTCACAAGGTCCTTTGCTGTTGTTCTGGGGTTGATTTGCACTTTTCACACCAAATTACGTTCCTCTCTAGGAGACAGAATGCGTCACCTTCCTGAGCGGTGTGATGCCTGTGTGGACACATATACTTGTGTACTATTGTTTGTACAGATGAACGTGGTACCGTCAGGCATTTGGAAATTGCAAGGATGAACCAGACTTGTGGAGGTCCACAATTATGTTCTGAAGTCTTGTCTGATTTTCCCATGATGTCAAGCAAAGAGGCATTGAGTTTGAAGATAGTTCTTAAAATACATCAACAGGTACACCTCCAATCAGAAGCTAATTGGCTAATTTTCTAAAGGCTTGACATAATTTTCTGGAATTCTCCAAGCTGCTTAAAGGCACAGATAGCTTAGTGTATGTAAACTTCTGACCCACTGGAATTGTGTTCTAGTCAATTAAAAGTGAAACAATCGGTCTGTGAACAACATCTGACAAATTACTTGTGCCATGCACAAAGTAGATGTCCTAAATGACTTGCCAAAATGATAGTTTGCCTATATTAAATCTGTGTGGTTAAAAAATTAGTTTTAATGACTTCAACCTAAGTGCATGTAAACTTCTGACTTCAACTTGTACTTCAGACCTCTGTTTTGTTGAACAAGGAAAACTAGCTTTATACCATGTGACCCACATTTGGTTTTCAAATGGGTCAAATTTAAGCATGGAGCCACATTGAGAGCCCCATATCTCTGGGACTTAACCAGATAGGGCCTTAAAAATGGAGATGCAAAAAGAAAAGTTTGTTTTGAACCAGAATCTAAAAGGTTATTAGGATATCTTTAATGCTTCCGGAGTTACAGGCACTCCAACTTAGGAAAAAAGGTGTTTTTTCCCATTTTTGGGAAAAATGTTTTTTTTTATTTTCAAAGTAAATTTGATCTAACACACCAACCTTTTGGGGTCCGCAGATGTCTGGGTTGTTGTTGAGGTGCCGTAGGACCTTGAGGGCATGTTCATGCTCCTTAAACTCCACAAAGCCGTATCCTAGAGAGTGACCCATCACCTGCCCTTTAACGGGCTTCTTGTCATACATCACACGACACTGGAGATGGTGTAGAGAGATAAAGAACAAGTCGTGTAGTAGTCTGTTTATTGAAAACAGCAGCACTGTGCCAACTATAAAGAAACTTGAATTAGGGGTGGTGCGGTGTTATGGGTAAAGTTCCAGGATGGGAGGGAAAAGACTAAGTTTGAACCCTACAAGGTGTGATTCATGCTATCCCCAATGAGCTCTTGATTAAAATACTTAACACCAGGTCACACCAGGGCGACTGGCCTTGTAAAAAGACAGCCGTTTGTGAAAATAATAGGGTTTGGAACAACATGAGGTTGAGTAACTGATGACAGAATTTTAATTTTTTAGTTAACTATCCCTATAACGTCCTGCCCTCTAGTGTTGACCAAGCAGAACTGCAATTACAGCGCCAATGTATGCAATGCATCAAAACGACAGATGTGACTTTTATTCTAACGCTTGTTCATTTTTCCAGTATTTATCAGGTTTTACACAAAGGAAACATTTTTATGAATGGTGTGCGTTACCTCAGTGATGCGGGCCGTTTTATCCCCAGCGGCAGAGATACAGATCTTGCGTAGTTTAGGTTGAGTGACGCTCTTTGGCAGGTTATGAACACACAACCGCGTTTGGGAGACGTACACGTTCATGTCCTTTAACTTTTCCCTTTTCATTTCTTCAAACTAACAACACACAAAAACATACGTTGTGAACAGCCCCTTAGAAAGGCAAATGCAGCAGCGATGTTTACACAAGCTGGTGCACATTAGATGCGTTTGAACATTAAACGTATGAACTCACTCTTGTCCTCTTGGCCATGTCACTCTCTGAAACACCTTCTGCAGCTTTAGATTGAGGACGGACCACTGCAGAACGTTCAAGACATGACAGTTAACAGTTTAGCACAGCGTAGCGTCACTGCTATTGGTTGACCCATTGAAACAATCTCAGGATTTTAGTGTTGTGTGACTGGCTCTACTCACGGCCCTCTCTGGCGAGGTAAAGGTTCCTGGAGCCCGTGTGAATCTTCACTTTCTTGTCCTTGAATCTGACAGCATCTTCTCGGCTCACGGCAGCCGAAATGTTCAACCTTCTGCCATCAACTCTGATGCCACCAGACTGAGATACACAGATCATTTGATAATCAAATATCTGAGAAACAGTAACTCAATAAAACAGAGTAAAAGCAACTCACTTCTTTTTCATCCTGAGATGCAGCGATGCATTTGTCTGCAGCCTCTTTCATTTTGAACTGAGCAAAAGCGCAACCTGAACAGACACAAAGAGATTATTTGTGTCCCATGCAAGTTATGCAGCGACTGTGACTAGAGCTGAGCGATGCAAATGCAAAAATGGCATCATAATTCATCTTTTTAGACTTGTTCTCCAATATATAAGCATTAGGGCTTGGTATCGATCCCGATTTCTCGATTCGAGTCCATAAGCTTCTGATTTCAATGGCACTTCTTTTACTGTGTGTTTATTGCAGTTATAATGTGCATTTCTCACATATGAAAGCCATCTGGCGATTCTCAAAGGCAATTTTGACAAACTGCTTTTGTTTTGTTTCCGATCATGTAAACTGTATAGTTTGTGTTGATACGACAAAGCGATCAAAAGTTACAACATTACAAATATAATTGATCATATTGTCCAAAAACATCTCCAAACAAATAAAAGATAATAATTGTAAATAAGAACTAATTACACATGCAAACACAACAATGACTAAAGGTTTGCATAGCATGCACACATGATTTTAGTCATGAGATTTCACAGAATGAGTTTCATTCTGTGTCATTTGAGTCATCATTGAGTCTGTGTCGTGTATTTGGCGCCATCTCCTGGTGGTCATATGTAACATTGTGCTTCATGTGGATTATCTAATGATCTATACATCTGATCAGGGACGTGGGAACTATATTGTGAGGGGGGGGGGGGGGTTTAGTGTAGGCCTATAGTAGGCTGTGTTATGTATCCTGATTGACTTTATGATTAGTTAAATCTGTTTTGCACATGCATCGCCACAGAGTTAACCATTTCAGACAGTACCGGTCAGCCTCTGTCTCGTTCACTTCACGTCTGTGGGCGTTACGCACAGCTCAGTGTGGCCGCTCCAATTTACCTTCAATGAAATCTAACCTAAGTGTAATGGACAGAATTACTAAAAAATATTTTGCTACCTAAAAGTTAAAGATTTTTAATAAAACTCAAGAGATGGTGGATGTGTGAAATTTCATGATTTATGAGTGACGTAGTCTAGTAGAATTTTCTAAAAAATATTTTGCTACCTAAAAGTACCTAAATATTAAATATAAAATGTGGACTGATATTTTTCCAATGTCTGGACTCCTTTATTAATGGAGTATATAAACAGACGTTTCAATATATTGGTATTAAATGCATTTTCTGAGAATTTATATTTTAAGTTTTTACTGCAAATGTCGAAATGCGCGCTCTTTGTTCCATCAGTCATCATATATCGGAAAACATTTGGAATGGGTCAGACATAATTCTGACCACTTATTGATTTGTTTTAAGTGAATTTCGTTTTGTATAAATTGTATCTTCATTTTAATCAATGTTTTCATCAACAAATTGACTGGATTAATAAATAAGCAGCAAAAATAGTAGACAATATAATTAGGACACGGAGGCGCCGGCGCGTGAACTGGAGCGCGTCTCTTAAATGAACCGAAAACTGACAGAAAACACTAGTTTATTAATAAACAATTTAAATGTTTAATGCATAATCCTTACTTTGGCCGGTTCTTTGTGGGAAGCTTTATGCGTGCGTTGAGATGCGGAATAGGCAATATAAAAATGCTGTCATTATAAAAGGTTTCTAGTGTCAATGTATTGCTTGTTTATCGTTATTTAGAATGTGTCACTTTATGGTTTCCATGGTGACACACCGCAGCAGCAACAGCGCTGAATGAATGATGATCTGCTTTTATGTCATTTTTCCTTTTTTATTCAGAATATTCACAAATGTGTTAGCTATGGCATGAAATATCTGATATTCCGATTGTCAAATACATGCAAGTGGAAGTGTATTGTTGTTTAAACACCTTTATAACGATCGCGTTAGTTCAGCTGTATGCGCGATGGGCGCCGCCATGTTAGTTTGTGCCGCAGACACAGTTCAGAGAATCGGATCTGTTGGATTTACAACACGTGAATTCATCCACTCCCCCGAAATACTTAAAAGTAAGTGGCTGGTGAACTGGGAGAAGAATAGAGTAAACATTAAAGTTACTAACACAATGTGTATCTGATATGAATAAAACGTGTCGAATTATATTGGAAAGGATTATTATTACCTCTTACATAGACATCAGTCTGTATTTTACAAATTCTAACGTTAAATGTATTGTTTTTTTAGTACTTGGGTGAATTTAGGGGGCGGACGCCCCCCCCCCCCCTGTTCCAACGTCTATGCATCTGATTATCTTGTGTGTGGACTCGTTTGAAAGATAATCACAGACTCTAATTAATAACATGATATGTTATATTATGTTTATGTTTCATAAAGTTGTAAGTGAAATGCGGCATATAAGCAACACCAACATAATAATCAAAGACATATACTATGTTTGTGTCTGTGAGTAAAACTAATACGCTGGTTGTATTCAACTCTTGCAAATTATCTGGATTTATATGTTTGACTACATAAACATGCTTTCATATTGCTGTTTACTGTCTTTCTGTTGTGCTGATTTGCAGGTGTCCTGAACCGTTTGTGCTATTTTTAATTGTTGTTTTTTTGTAAATATGCACTAGATGGACGTCTTTGATCGTTTTGATTATATTTACTAGGGCTGTCAATCAATTAACATTTTTAATCAAATTAATTACATGGTGTCCCAATGACAGCTTTGCAGTTTGTGCTGCTCTAATCCAAATCAATAATTACCAGAAGAAAAAAAGTGGTACACAAGATGGGACTTTTAGTTATAAAGAACCCCAAAATACACATGGGACTCTTATTTTGAAATGTCGGCATTCCCAGTTGTGAACTCACTGACAGCTGATTCACTGAGTAAGTGAATCTGATTCAAACTAACCTGAGCTCTTTCTCAGATCTTTTCGGGTGACTCATGAAAAAGATCCGGTTCGAAAGAGTCATTTGTGAGTTTGTTGTTGCGTACAGTGCAGCGAGCTAGTCAAAAACAGAACGGGTGAAAAGTGGCGCAAGACACACTGGTTGTGCACGAGCTAAAAATATGTTCAATAACTCACAAGATGATATCTGATGAAACCGCACGTGAACGCACAAAACCCGACTGTTGCCAGTGGGGACCAGATTTTTAATTATTGTCGCAATCAATTATTTTTTAGTCGCAGTACAGCGCCCTGCTGTATTGGAAGGGCTGCACGATGTTATCCAATCACTATGGTGAGCATTTACATTGAAGTCTTAAAGGGCCAGACAGCATTAAACCGAGCGTTTCAGACAGAGGGCCGGAGACAAGGTGGAACATTATTATATAGGGATAAATTATGACCGTTTTGGTGCAAATTACTAACATGTGGACCTCAGGGAAGATAATACATTTACTTTAAAAAAAAAAAATATGTCATGACCCCTTTAACTGCAGTATTCAAGTAAACATTCAGAAATTTATAAATAATGTAACATAAAAAAATACTTCAATTACTGATCTTCCGCCAATGTCGTGCCGCCATTCGATTAATCGCATTCAATGAACGAAATAATCAATAATCGCGATTAAGAACAATTAATGCGTTAAACATTTTAAATTACTGGTAATTGCATGCATTAACACGTTCATTTTGACAGCTCTAATTAATACTTTTTAAAGTGACATAAGTTATCCAGCCAAGAGCTGTTTTCTCATTTTTGTGGTTTGATTAATATTAACGATATTAATCTGGGTAGCTCAGTGGTAAAGACGCGGACTATCACCCCTGGAGTCACGAGGGAATCCAGTCAGGTCTCCTTAGCAACCAAATTGGCCTGGTTGCTAGGGAGGGTAGAGTCACATGGGGTAACCTCCTCGTGGTTGCTATAATGTGGTTCTCACTCTCAGTGGGGCGTGTGGTGAGTTGTGCGTGGATGCCGCGGAGAATAGCGTGAAGCCTCCACATGTGCTACGTCTCCGCGGTAACACTCTCAACAAGCCACGTGATAAGATGCGCGGATTGTCGGTCTAAGACGCGGAGGCAACTGAGATTCATCCTCCATCACCCGGATTGAGTGACTACCCCACCACGAAGTCTTAAGAGCACATTGGAAATTGGGCGTTACAAATTGGGGAGAAAAATAAATCAATATTAACGACATAAGCAGCAGGTCTATTAGTGCATTTACACTTCAAGTTCACTTTAGACATTTACAATGTTGACACTGTTTACAATAATACCTCAACAAGACATTTTAAGATTAAGGTGCGTAATATTACAATGTGCAATTCCACAAGTACGGTTGACATAGTGAACACCCCTGATATTAAGAAATAGATCGATCTTGTTAATTTAAGGATTGATAGCGAGATTGTTCAAAGGTAGATCTTGGCGTCCAATGAATGGAACGAGATTGGAGGTGCGGGTTAGAGCTACTTTGACTTATAAAAAGCACTCAAACATTTTGAATTTGTTATTCACAAGCAGCAATTTTTTTTTTTACGGGAAAAAATACTCATCAACTAAAGATTAAGATTTAAGAACGTCACAAAAACCCTCATGTATCATCCTATAATTCGGTAAAAGTCATTCTTTCATACTAATTTCTTTATTGTTGGCAAGTACGTTTAGTGCAACCGCTTAAACTCAAGCACAAGATGAATTGTCTGTTAAGAGCTGTTGATTACTCGAATGAAGAGTAAATCAATCATTCTGAGACCTACTTAATATTTATAAAAGCAGACAGTGTTCATGTCGTTTTGGCGAGTGATTGTACCTTTCGAGTGTCCCGTGTCGGCATTCATCACCACTTGCACGTATTTTATCTCTCCAAAGTTCAGCAGAGCTTTCTCCAAACCCTCCGAATCAGAGTCAAAAGACACATTTCTGACAAAACCACAAATGAAGAATGATTTTAGCACTTCGTCTTAATAGACTGCGACACTTGAAAAGCCATCTATACTGTAAGTCAGTGACTTTGAATGATTGTTACCTGATGAAGACGGTTCTGCCCTCGTTCACATCTGAAGGAAGAGGGTTCTTCTTCTTTGGAGATGCTGAGGATACAGATTTACATTCACAACGATGGACACATTTCACATGGTGTCAAAGAATGCATGAATCATACCGTCACTTTCTCCCTCACTGTCGTCATCGTCTTCATCCTCGTCTTCACTGGCATCACTGTCTGTCTGCTGAGATTCAGAGTCATTGTTTGCATCATCCTCTTCATTGCTGGCAGACTCGTCTTCATCACCCTCTTCCTCTGACTCCGAGTCGTACTCCTCTTGCTTTGGCACGAACCTTAACACAAGAGACATCTCGTCCTAAACATGCAACGAGAACCGTTCGGCAGCAAACAACATCAAACACAACCCTTCAGATCTGTGCGTCACAGATAATACGGTCCTGCGCTTACGTGTTCTTAGCGTGTTTCTTCCCATCAACCACTGCAACTTCAGATTCCACTTCTTTCTTGACTCCTGCAAGACACAATATCACTTCAGTCATACAACAAACCTGCCTACAAACACTTTTACTTGGATCTGTTGAACACATGACAGGCCAAACTTCTCTTCCGGAAAAGGACAGGAGGAGGGGCGCCTTCACGAAACGCTCGCTTCACATTGTATGTGAATGCACCATTAGTCCACATGGTGGCGTAGTGACTCGCCTCAATCCGGGTGGTGGAGGACGAATCCCAGCTGCCTCCACATCGGAGACCGTCAACCCGCACATCTTATCATATTGCTTGTTGAGTGCGTTGTCATGGAGACAGTGCGTGTGGAGGCTTCACGCCATCCACCGCAGCATTCACGCACAACTCACCACACGCCTCACCGAGAGCCACATTATAGTGACCACGAGGAGGTTACCCCATGTGACTCTACCCTCCCTAGCAACCGGGCCAGTTTGGTTGCTATGGAGACCCAGCTGGAGTCTAACAATTGACTAGCATTATTAAAACCTGGAGGGATAGTGGTGGACTGTCAAAAACGTCATGTCAGCAAGTCAGCTGACTATCTGAATGTACTGAATGAACAGGTTATCCCATACATGGATTTATTCTTCCCTGACGGCACAGGCATATTCCAGGACGACAATGCCAAGATTGATCGGGATCAAATAGTGAAAGAGTGGTTCAGGGATCATGAGGAATCATTTTCACTCATGCATTAGCCAGCACAGAGTCCTTAACCCCATTGAAAGTCTTTGGGATGTGCTGGAGGAGACTTTACGGAGTGATTCGACTCTCCCATCATCAATACAAGACCTCGTCCAAACATGAGTGCAACTCTGGATGGAAATAAATGCTGTAATGTTGCATAAGATTGAGGGGAGGGGGCGAGTTGTTATCGTTAGTGATATTAGCTCTGATATGATGATCGCCTGTTACCATGGTTACACATTATATATATCGTGTTCTTATAAGTGCCAACACTCACTTTATTTTTATTTCTGGATCATGCATTTGAATTCAGAGTTTTTACAAAGTGTGTTACTAATTAATTATAAATAAACCTATGCTGATGGATAAATATGGGCAGCTGATGCATCAGTGCATCCCTACTTGGAAGCTGTTAATAACCACATCCTCATAACTTAATGCATGTTAAGACACATATAACACTTAAGAAACATACATATCAAAATAGCAATTACCAGATGCTGAAGCCTGTTGGGCGGCGGTATACTTGTCCTTTGAAATGGCCCAATCCACAGCCACCGGTCTGCCTGAGGGGGAGAAACACCGCACATTCTGTCATATTTCCACATTGAGCTGATAAGAGACATATAGTGTTCTGCCATGAGGAAGTCTCACCTTTAATCTCCTTCATGTTCGTCGCCATAAGAGCTTTTGCTGCTTGAAGCATGTTCTTAAACTGCACAAATGCAAAACCTCGCATCTTGCCATCTGCACAAAATCAGTACAGTAAACACTTAGGTCACATTGTGTTGCCAGGGCATCGCTGTGCGGTTACTAAGGTGTTCCAATATGTTTTTAGCACAGTGTTATACAGTCGCTAGGGTGTGTTGGCATGTGAGATATTACTCAAGTCTCTCCTTCAATCTAAACGCGTGTGATTTTTTGCTAACGGATGGGAATTGTACAGATTCGATGTTGTGCATGACACCGCGGAGACTCACAGCATGTGGAGGCTCATGCTACTCTCCACGATCCACACACAACTCACCACACGCCCCATTGAGAGAACCACTAATCACCACCACGAGGAGGTTACCCCATGTGACTCTACCCTCCCTAGCAACCGGGACAATTTGGTTGCTTAGGAGACCTGACTGGAGTCACTCAGCACACCCTGAATTCAAACTCACGACTCCAGCGGTGATAGTCAGCGTCAATACGCTCTGAGATACCCAGACCTCCCTGCGATAAGAGCAGATTCTTGAAATAAAGTGTTTATACAGACAATATGGTAACACTAAAATAAGGTTTGATTATGTCTGGGGCGACAATTGTAATGAAAACTCTATAAACACTTTAAAAAATATTAAATAAAAAGGTCAACATTTATAAACTGCTGATTGATTCCTCACCTCCCCTAATGCAGCCCATTATAAATGATCATATTTATTATGAATCAATTTCTGTCTAAATTACTAGCTAATACATCTATAGTATATATATGGTGACTCTAAGGGTGCTGATGTGTGAAATGTTTTGTTTATATCTGCATTCCTGTTCATCATGTCAGTAGCCTATGGGCCGTTTATAGCGGTCTTAACCCGTGTGCGTCAATTTAAATAAGGTCCTTCGAGGACAAAAATGTCCATGTCCACTTTTAAATAGTTATTTTTTTTAATTAACATCATTCCTGATCATAACTACCAAATATTCATTCACTTTCAGGATTTTAACACTTTAAATGCCAGTTTGTTTACATAATGCCACTGTCGTTTTACACACACACACACACACTCACAATCTCTCACACACACACACACAATCTCTCTCACACACACACACACACACACACACACACACACCATTTATTCAGTTGTCCTGCAGTGCTCTATAATACAGGCAACAGAGAATAGGGGAAAAGCTTGTATTTGCTCCATAGGCAAAACATGAGATAAATGGCACCATCTGGTGGAAACTATTACAAATGTACATTTTGAAGCCAGGGCTCTGGAATGAAAACATAATATCATAAAATTCATGATTTTATGCTTTAATGGCACTGGGATCAAATATTGCAGTTTTAATGGGTTTCAATGGGGACATTTTGGTGACACTATTTTGTGTACACAGTGTATTATAGATGTATTATAAAAAACTAAAATGAAAAAGGCAAAAATGTCCCCAAGTTCACACAAGTGTTAACTTTCAAAGAGGTTTGCGCCTGAGAATCCTGTCCCAAATCAAAATGTTATCCACGTCTCGTGCCGAGCTTCACTGGTTCTTGCAGGCAGAGACGTTGCAACGGGGTAGGCGAACCAGGCAATTGCCTGGGACCCCCTCAAGGACAGCTGATTACATTGCACCACAGCAACGACAACATGGAACCCCCTTAAATTATTTGATGGTACTAGACTCAGCAATGACACCTCCGGAACCCCCCTAAAGCCCAAATGACGTGCTAAATGATATATACAGTGAGAGGCTTCTGGATCTGTACAGTAATCTAAGAATTGCACTGCAGCTCCCCCTGACTCTTCCTGTCACTGTTGCCTCTGGTGAGAGGAGCTTTTCAGCTTTAAAGCTGGTAAAAACCTACTTGAGGTCAACCATGAGCCAAGAGAGGCTCACAGGACTGGCACTGAAATCAATTGAATTTGGTATTCGGAAGTCTTTAGACATGGAGGACATAGTGGCTGCATTTGCTGAACCGCAAGCAGCAGTTCTAAAACAAATGTGCACTACGGTTTTGTAAGCATGGATGAATGTTTAATGTGCATTATTCGGGAGGTGGGGGGGTAGTAGGGGTGGTTGTCTCTGGTGGGGTCACCAGGTCCCTTCTGCCTGGGGCCCCCAGTCTCTAGAAACGTCCCTGTTCGGCAAGTAAACACAACTTTGTCCCCGTTCACGCTGGTTCTTACAGCACTGTAATTATATACGCTCTGCGAGTGAACGCACCTCTTCTCTGCTCACGCTGTTCTGTCCATTGAGCTGTGCTGATAATTGATCTGGGAAGCGCCATTTCGTTCCTCATTTGATGTGTTTGTTATGCTAGCTTAACATAACATAGTGCATAGCTTAATCGCCAACCCTAATGTTGCCTGTACATTATCTTATTGTCAAATGTATAGAAGACATCACATCTCACCACAACAGGTTGGTGATTTGAGGTAGTATTAATGTCTATAGCACAAACGAGTAGCACAAATGGGTTTCATGCTTAAGTTTAATAATGAATAAGGGTTCGAAGATTATTAGGGATTTGAACATTAATGTATGCGCTATAGTAATAATGCTGCTTGCATTAGAATCTAGTGCAAGAATGTCACAGACTCTCCTTATCAATAATACACTATTATTTTTATGCTCAGCCAAAATAATGATAATAATTAAGCATTTTATTTCAAGTATATCTATTTCCAAACTTGATGGAATCCTTTCCAACATCTGGGAATATTTAGTGCAGGATTTGAATCATTTTACCTGGTTTTAGAGGAATCTTGGTTTCAAGCACTGCTCCAAATTCAGAGAAGATCTGCTTCAAATCATCCTCCGTACACTGCACATAAACAAACCACATCAGTACCATGTGCATTGGTCATCTGCAAGGGTCATTCCATGTCAACACAACCAGAGGTTACCAGCTCAACATTTAGATTTTTGCTAGTGAAAGACATAAAATGTTAAATGCCATGGATGAATATCGACAGAGTAATATTTTGTTGAGGGGGTCAAAATGGCAATTTTCGCCTATGATTTTGGTGCAAAACTACAGGTCAATAAAATAACCTTAGGAAGCTGTCAGCGTCATTATTTTATGTTTACACAGAGATCAGTAGATCTATTACTGAAATCAGTTGACTTCAGCAGCTCTTGTTGTATTTATTCGCCAATGGTGACAGTTCAAAAATGGGAAAAAGCTATTTTTTTGGGTTGTTTTTTTCAAAGTTTGAGTGCCTATAACTCCAGAAGTTTTAAAGATATCTTAAAATCCTTTTATATTCGGGTTCAGAACAAACATTTCTTTTAGTATTTTCATTAATAAGGCCCTATGTGGTTCATTCCCAGAGATATGGGGCTCTCAATGTCACTCCATGAGTAAATTGAGTAAAATTGTACAGTGGTTAAAAACCAAATGTGGGTCACATTGCATACAGCTGATACTCTTTGTCTTTTAAAGAGGAATGTCTGAAGAACAAATAATGTTGAAACCAGAACTGTATCTTGCTTCCCGCTATCAAACAACTGCATAGAAAGTTCCAATTTTAAACAATATCTGAGTCCCTAAAATACACTGAAATGGTCATGTTAAATAAATGGTACATTTTTAGTTTCAGCATTATGTGTTCTTCAGAGATTCCTCTTTGAATACAATCAGTATCAACTTAATACAAAATAACCCACATTTGGTTTTCGACCATTGAAAATGGGTAAAAATCAACCATTTATTCATGGAGCCACATTGAGAGCCCCATATCTCTGGAATGTAATCATATAAAGTCTTAAAAATGGAGATACAAAAAGGAAAGTTTGTTCTGAAACAGACCCTAAAAGGATATTAAGATATCTTTAATACTTCTGGAGTTATAGACACTCCAACTTTGGAAAAACAGCAGAAAAAAAATAGCTTTTTCCCATTTTTGACAGGTCACCATTGGCGTATAATACAACAAGAGCTGCTGAAGTCGACTGATTTCAGTAATAGATCTTCCAATCTCTGTGTAAACATAAAATAATGATGCGGACACCTTTCTAAGGTTATTTTATTGACCTGTAGTTTTGCTCCAAAATTATGACGCCCTCAACAAAACAGTGGATTACTCGCATTCATGCATGTATTGAGCCGGGGAACTCGGTTGGGTTGACACAGAATGACCCTAAAGTACATAACAACATCATTTAGTTGACTTGCCTTAAAACTGAGATTTCTGATGATCAAACGAGCTCTCAGTTTTGTCTTTCTCATGCCTACAGACTTGAGTGGGCTTTTGGTTTCTGCTGGTTCTTTGGGTACTTTAGGGCTCTTTGTACCTTCTGCAGCTGTGTGAACAGTTCAAAGTCATTTCTTCCAGATGCAGAAGAGTAATGGTGCAATAACAGGTTCATACTAAACATATACACATCTAACCTTCCTTCCGTTTCGCTTTCGCCATCTTCTTCTCGTCAGGTTTTCTCTTGGCCACATCTACAAATATCTTCAGTCCGTCGTACTGTCGGACTTCTTTCAAGGCCCGTTGAGCATCTTCTCCCATGGCGAATGTCACATATCCAAAGCCACGACATTTTCCTGATTCTGCATAAACACATACATGCCAGATTTGCTCATACATGAGTGGTGTAAATAATGACACGACTAGAGACATTAGAAGCCCAAAGAGACGTTAAATCTTACCTTTATCTTTGACAACAAAGCAGTTCTTAAGGGGGCCTACTTCTGAGAATACTTCTCCCAGGTGCTCACTGGTGGCTGTAGCGGGTAATTTTCTGACAAATAAAGTGACTGCAGGCATTTTCACCAGTCTGCAGCTTAAAAACAACACTGATAATTTCAGGTGGACAGATACTGTGATATCCTTCACATTAGTCGCGATAACATTGACAATCCTGTTGTCTGTATAATATAAATAGAGCTGCTAAGGTAACACACGTTTTCTCACGTGTTTCTGCTGCGCAGGAAGTTGTCAAGGATTCTTCCTTTAGGTTTGACTACAGTGCGCGCTCTGCAGGGTGAATGGAAACACTGCCACCTACTGGACTGGAGAGGCTCGTTAAAGGGATTGTTCACACAAAAATGAAAATTCTCTCATCATTTACTCACTTTCAAGCCATACCACCTGAAAGGTGAGAATAGCATAACGCTGCGGTCCCATATACATTCTATGCGGTACACAGGAGACAAGAGGCCGTTATTTTTTAATGGATGTCTATGGAGAGATTCTTCAGTGTGCTAAGTAAATTGCTTTTTTTAGGAAACAGTTCATCAAATAATGACTTGGCCGCCTGTCCACTAATCTTAAACATGTTTTACACTAAACAATCCCTTTGGAGTGAAATGTCTGTAGAGTTAACTACGATAAAATTGCTGTTTTATTTGTGAAGTCACGGAGGATTTTGCGACAGGTAGGTGTCAGTTTACGGCTCTCCCAATTCATTTGTATGGTTTTCGTAAACGGTCACTTATTGTCGTAACACGCGAATTGACCGTTACGCTCTTGTTGTTAGCAGAGTATAGAAGATCTCTGGCATGACTTTCTATCATCTGCTGGAGACAAACAAATATTTTTTGAATAATGTTTCAGCTCTGTAGGTCAATAAAATGCAAGTGAATGGTGACCAGAACTTTGAAGCTCAAAAAAAGCACATAAAGGCGTTTTGTAGTGATGGGCAGATCGAGGCTTCGTGAAGCAATGAAACAGTCGAAGCAAATGTGCCATTTTGTTTCGAGGCTTCGAATCAATCCGAAACCCGTCTCCACGGTGACACCTAGTGGTCACTTGCAGGTGTTGATCTGAAACAACCTTTGCAAAGAGCTAATAAAAAAATGTGTTGTTTTTTGTTTTTTATTGTATTTTTGTAATATATGAAGCTTGTAACCTGTAGTCTCTTCACATTGCATAATGTGATTTTGGTCATGAAAAATGAATATTAATAAAAATAAATCAAGCCACAATGTCTCCCTTTCTTATAGATTTTTATTCAAAAATATTAATTTCTCTGCTGTTGAAGGACTCAGCCTACTTCTTTTTTACAGATAATTTCTCCAGCCTTTGAAAAAATTCTCTCACAAGGGACACTTGTTGCTGGCATACAAAGATATTTTTTAGCTAGGACATACAAATGAGGAAAGATTACTGCTCTCTCTTTCCAGTAAGTTAGAGGATCATGAGTTCTGGGCAAAAACGCATCGCTGAGGTATTTTTTCACTTCCGCTGTGGCATCAGCTGTAGGATTGTGTATCATCTGGGTCTCACGGATACGACTGTCAAAATGTTCCCATAAACTGTCTTGTGTTTCAACTGGTGTTGATGATGGGCCTGATGTTGACATTTGTGGTTCTGAATTAAAAGAAAACGGCAATTAGTAACAAATCATAAACTGACAACACATATGAAGTATAAATTTCATGAATCACATTACATAAGATAACATAGACTGAAACTCACCAGGAGTTGTGTTTGAACGCATCAGTGAAGCACACTCCAGTGTGATGTGCTTTTCAGCATCCAGGGCTTTGGCAGGATTTCCAAAAGCCACATTTTTAAACTTTGGGTCCAGCAGTGTCAGTAGCAGGCCTTGGTACAGGGGGAACACTACCATCCTCTGCACCCTGCAGAATGGCAGGATGAATGCTCCTCAAATGGCGCAACATGGATGATGTATTGTTGCAGTAGGCGAGCTGCCGATCACAATACACACATCTCACTTTATTTGGGGTTTCCAAATGGAAATGCTCCCACACCACAGATGTACGGCATCTCTTCTGTGGAGCCTCCATTTCTATCTATCTATCTATCTATCTATCTATCTATCTATCTATCTATCTATCTATCTATCTATCTATCTATCTATCTATCTATTTTATATGTAGCCTATCTATCTAATAATCTATATGTATCTGTAATATATGTATCTATCTATTAATCTATATATATATATATATATATATATATATTTCTATCAATGCATCTATTCATGTGTCACTATATGTACTCTGTGTGTCTCTAAGTCAATGTGTAAATGTAAATTAAATCCTAAATATAACTAAACAAATCGCACTATAAATGTCACTATATCACCAAAAATCCACTATCTCAAAACCAAACTCCTCTCACAAAAACCCACGATATGAAAATGCGTTGACAAAACTTTTATACTGTGTGATTGTGTGATTTGTTCCCGAACCGACCAATCAATGAAACCCTGATTCGGCGGAGCACTCCACCTGATGAAACACTTAGACGCTTCATTTAGCCGTTGTCACGTGACGTGGGTGTTTTGAATCACGCTTCGGATCAGTGTTTCGAATCATCTTTGCTTCGGGATCTCGCAAAGCTTCGGAACGTCTGTTTCGCGCCAGCCATCCTTAGCGTTTTGTGCTTTTGCGTTTTTGGGATCTGCATTCATATGCTGCCTTTATGTGTTTTTTGGAGCTTCAAAGCTCTGGTCACCATTCAATTGCATTGTATGGACCTACAGAGCTGAGATTTTCTTCTAAAAATCTGCAGAAGTAAGAAAGTCACACATCTGGTATGACACGAGGGTGAGTAAATGATGAGAGAATTTTCATTTTCGTGTGAACTGTCCCTTTAAATTCACCACGTGTGCAGTTTTTTTAAACTCTGTGCTGCAGGTAAGCACATTTTACAACCAAAACATTAACAGTAAATGCATTTAAAGTACAATTGCATTACCATGTACATTGGAGTACCATGTAAATACCATGGTACATTAATAAAGTAATCACATGTCACATGGTACTGCCACAGTACGCTATGCAAATGAGTATCTAGGAAAACATTGGTAGCCCATACAATAGTACTCAAGAAATGCAGAATTGTATCAGAATTTAACGCTTTAGTGCTGTTTTTTTGCAATGAATAACTACATTTAAAAAAGATATATAAAATAAAGTATAGATGTAAATATTCAATCATTTTAGAACAATGGATTACACTTGCATTTAGGCTACACTCATATGAATCAAATCTGAGAATATATTTCTATTCATTGTCACTAGAGGGAGACAAAGTCCATAATGTCACAGAAGTATGAGTATCATAGCAGAATCATTCCTCTTAAGTTTAAGTTTATATATGTATATATGTATATATGTATGTATATACCAACAGTGGATTTTACATTGTCTTGTTTTTGCTTGAGTTAAATAATGGATCCTCCTTGTTCTGTAACCAAACTGCAGTCATGTTTTGCCCTCTTGTTCTTCTTTGTCACCCTTTCTCATAATCCCATCTGGTTAGTGTCTTAGCCCAATGTGTGGGTTAATCTAGCAAGATTTGTGACAAGAGTGTGCATGCACAACACTGTGTGGGAGTGCTGGGAGAAGAGAGAGAATGCACTAGCAGAACGTCAACACTGCAGAGCACCACTGCTGTTTCTGGTGTCATAGGCCAAAGAGAGTCACCAAGTGGCCAGCACAACTGTGTAATGATGACAAGTGTGTTTGTGTTTTCTTCACTATTGCAGCTCAGGACACACCCGTGTAATGTGAGTATATCAATATCAGCAGCACTTCTTTCATCACACAGAATGCTTTGTGCTTAATATGTATTATTTATTTATTGCAACAAATCATGCATGGAGACAATGATAATGCAGTGAATGGGGTTATTGTATTTCATGTTTGCATGTGGGTTCCTGCATAATATTTCCACTTGCATATGCACATTTGATATTATCGGTGTGTGCTTCCTGTGATGACAAATACAAGATCAAGTTATTGTGGTGCTGATGCAGTGAGTTTGTGCTTGTAAGGTAAAGAGGACTGAGGGTGAACAAGCACAATGTGTTCACGACAATTCACAAAGTTGGGTTTTGGTTGCAGTTAGGTTACGTCATACCACAAACAAGATATTTACATATTTGATTTATCAGAAAAATCTAATTAGCGCCCCCTAGAGGTAATGGGGTATAAATATTTGAATGAAAATATAAGTCATACATAGCACATACATGCACAAGTCATATATCAAATGAAAGCTCTCATTCTCAGGAATGTCACCGTATAGTTTATTGTGTTGCTCTAATGCCACAGTTTGAAAGATTTTCAAAGAATCACAAAGTGAAATATGATTTCTGTAAGATATCAACTACAATGTAACATCAACTCTTTACGCTCTGATAATTGCTGCTGTGCGCCACAAATAGATACAAAGTTTTATATCTGATTTTAATTTGGGAAGTTTTCTAAAAACAAGTGAGCCATTGTTTACGTGTCTGTGAGCTTGCTTGTGTGAATAATCCAGTGATATATCTGAGATGTCCAGAACAAAATCTATCTATCTATCCATCTATCTATCTATCTATCTATCTATCTATCTATCTATCTATCTATCTATCTATCTATCTATCTATCTATCTATCTGTCTATCTATCTGTCTGTCTGTCTGTCTGTCTGTCTGTCTATCTATCTATATCTCTCTCTCTCTCTCTCTCTCTCTTTCTCCGTCCGTCCGTCCGTCTGTATGTCTGTTCTATCGTACTGTCTGTCTGTCGTTTAGTCATTCTGTCTATCTGTCTGAAATTCTGTCTGTCTGTCTGACATTCTGTATGTCTGTCTGTCTGTCTGTCTGTCTGTTTGTTGTTCTATCATTATGTCTGTAATTTAGACATTCTGTCTGTCTGACATTCTGTCTGTCTTTCATTCTATCATTCTGTCTGTCTGTCATTTAGTCATTCTGTCTGTCTGTCTGACATTCTATCTGTCTGTCTGTCATTCTGTCTGTCTGTCTGATATTCTGCCTGTCTGTCTGTCTGATATTCTGTTTGTCTCTGTCTGTCTGTCTTTCATTCTATCATTCTGTCTGTCTGTCGTTTAGTCATTCTGTCTGTCTGTCTGATATTCTGTCTGTCTGTCTGTCTGATATTCTGTTTGTCTCTGTCTGTCTGTCTTTCATTCTATCATTCTGTCTGTCGTTTAGTCATTCTGTCTGTCTGTCTGATTCTGTCTGTCTGTCTGTCTGTCTGTCTGATATTCTGTTTGTCTGTCTGTCTGTCTTTCATTCTATCATTCTGTCTGTCTGTCGTTTAGTCATTCTGTCTGTCTGTCTGACATTCTATCTGTCTGTCTGTCTGACATTCTGTCTGTCTGTCTGTCATTCTATCATTCTGTCTGTCTGTCGTTTAGTCATTCTGTCTGTCTGTCTGATATTCTGTCTGTCTGTCTGTCTGTCTGATATTCTGTTTGTCTCTGTCTGTCTGTCTTTCATTCTATCATTCTGTCTGTCTGTCTGTCGTTTAGTCATTCTGTCTGTCTGTCTGATATTCTGTCTGTCTCTGTCTGTCTGTCTGATATTCTGTTTGTCTCTGTCTGTCTGTCTTTCATTCTATCATTCTGTTTGTCTGTCGTTTATCATTCTGTCTGTCTGTCTGACATTCTGTATGTCTGTCTGTCTGTCTGTCTGTCTGTTGTTCTGTCATTATGTCTGTAATTTAGACATTCTGTCTGTCTGACATTCTGTTTGTCTCTGTCTGTCTGTCTTTCATTCTATCATTCTGTCTGTCTGTCATTTAGTCTTTCTGTCTGTCTGTCTGACATTCTATCTGTCTGTCTGTCTGACATTCTGTCTGTCTGTCTGATATTCTGTTTGTCTCTGTCTGTCTGTCTTTCATTCTATCATTCTGTCTGTCTGTCATTTAGTCTTTCTGTCTGTCTGTCTGACATTCTATCTGTCTGTCTGTCTGTCTGTCTGTCTGTTCTGTCATGTCTGATTTAGACATTCTGTCTGTCTGACATTCTGTTTATCTCTGTCTGTCTGTCTTTCATTCTATCATTCTGTCTGTCTGTCATTTAGTCTTTCTGTCTGTCTGTCTGACATTCTATCTGTCTGTCTGTCTGACATTCTGTCTGTCTGTCTGATATTCTGTTTGTCTCTGTCTGTCTGTCTTTCATTCTATCATTCTGTCTGTCTGTCGTTTAGTCATTCTGTCTGTCTGTCTGTCTGACATTCTGTCTGTCTGTCATTCTATCATTCTGTCTGTCTGTCTGTCTGATATTCTGTTTGTCTCTGTCTGTCTGTCTTTCATTCTATCATTCTGTCTGTCTGTCGTTTAGTCATTCTGTCTGTCTGTCTGTCTGTCTGACATTCTGTCTGTCTGTCATTCTATCATTCTGTCTGTCTGTCTGTCTGTCTGTCTGATATTCTGTTTGTGTCTGTCTGTCTTTCATTCTAACATTCTGTCTGTCTGTCTATCTATCTGTCTGTTGGTCGGTCTGTCTGTCTGTCTGTCTGTCTCTCTGTCCGTCCGTCCATCTATCATTCTATCGTTCTGTCTGTCTAACTTTCTGTCTGTCTGTCTGTCTATCTGTGTCAATCAGTATGTCTGTCTGTCTGTTTATTGTTCTATCGTTCTGTCTGTCTGTCTGTCTGTCTGTCTATGTCTGTCTGTCTGTCTGTCTGTCTGTCATGCTATTGTTCTATTGTTCTGTCTGTCTGTCTATCTATGTCTGTCTGTCTGTCTGTCTGTCTGTCTGTCATGCTATTGTTCTATTGTTCTGTCAATCTGTCTGTCTCTCATTCTGTCTGTGCTCTGTCATATGTATCATTCTGTCAGAAACATAACAATCAGTTTGTCATACAGAGTCAACAATACCTTAATTAAAGTTCTCAGAGTTGCTGGAGTAGAAACTTGCGCAGAAGAAAGAGACAGACGAGGAAAGGTTTTTATTTTAAAATTGTTTGTTAAATTTAAAAGTGTAAGTGAATGCCTAACAATTTGTTTATTAAATGAGAATGTGGATGAATGCACAGTGTTAGGGACTGACCTTGTCAGAGGTCAGCAGAGGTCAGCAGAGGTCAGCACAGACAGTGGGATATTGAGTAATACTGCGCTGCCAGTGTGTTGAGTGGGAGAGTTCAGTCTCATGTGATGAGGGTCTGATGAATATACAAATGATTTCTTGTCACTGACTGAATCAACTCACCACTACAAACAGCAAAGCATTTTCATTGTCACTGTGTTGGTGGACAGAAATGCTTACTTGCACAAGGTTTACTATCCTGCAGATGCGATGTAAAGCTGCAATGCTCCTCCACACAGACGTAATGCAGGATTTTGAGAGACATCATCATATCAGTAAGTGAGAAAACTCCAGCTTTGTGTTTACATGTGAGAGTGCAAGTTGTAAAGCCACAAACACATGACTTTCATTGGAGGGCTGCTTCTATTGCTCTAACAGACCGTAGAAGTCACAGAGAACAGATCCAAATCGAGTGCTAAGAGGGGCATGTGAATAAAAAGGGAAATTATCTGTTTAAACCATTTATACCAAAGACGCACACACGAGTATCCATTAATCTACTCCCATCGTCTCATAATGTATTTATCATTGTTCATTATCGTGTGGGCGTTTCCTGGGCCAGAGACCATATGGAGGGTCTCAACGGGGGTTTGGGACACTGGGGGGAGGGTGGGGGTTTACACAGACGCCTTATGGGACGTCCGACATAACTCTGGATATGCTACTAGTGTCATGGTTAGTGGTTAGTGAGAATTCGCTGTAGATTTAGAAAACATACACACTAGAGAAAGCTCAGACGGAGTGTTTGATGGATATACATGTATTCTGACACTGGGACTGTTTGGGATCAACTGAGAATTAAACGAGTTGGATTTCTGAAAACTGGACCTACTTAATGAAATTGTCATTGGTCAGTGGATTCCAACATCGGAGTGTGTCTTCGCCATTTTATTATTTGTCTTGTCACACACCAATCGCATTATTCTCTTAGTAAAAACGATCATTATGTCATTATAATTGCATACTCAGCATTGCAGCTCTAGCGCTTAAAGAAATATTACGTTGTTAAGCACAATCGACAGCCTTTGTGGCATAATATTTATTACCAAAACAATTTATAAACCCTAAAACGACTGTAAAAATGACATTTTATAAAATTATATGTTTCACATTTCTGCCTTTAACCCTTTCAGTGCTGAAGGTATTTTTAAATATTGCCTGTTTCAGTGGCATACCCTAAAATTAAAGGCTTTTAAATAAATAAAACATTTACAAACAAGAAGGGTCGAGTGTTCGGTATAATTGTAAAGGAAACATTTCACATTTTGTAATGATGTAGATTATGATACATTCTGAGACTCTCAGACTAAGAAACTGCTGAAAAATCACACAGAATACAATTAGCCAAAAAATGTACTTTATTTACTTATTTTTCATATTTGACATTGTATATCTCTGGGTGTAAATAAGGCGGCTCCGGAAAACCACTTTTGTTTTCTTCCCAATCGTGTCGACTGTATCTGAGAAATTGTGTGTTGATTCGACAAAGCAATTAAAAACTATTGATCATAGTGTCCAAAAACATCTCCACACAAATAAAAGATAATAATTGTACATAAGAACTAATTACACATGCAAACACAACAATGACTAAAGGTTTGCATAGCATGCACACATGATTTTAGTCATGAGATTTCACAGAATGAGTTTCATTCTGTGTCATTTGAGTCATCATTGAGTCTGTGTCGTGTATTTGGCGCCATCTTCTGGTGGTCATATGTAACATTGTGCTTCATGTGGATTATCTAATGATCTATACATCTGATTATCTTGTGTGTGGACTCGAATGAAAGAGAATCACAGACTCTAAATAATGATGTGTGATAGTTTATGTTCCGTTTATTTTTTGTGAAGTTATAAGCAAAAACACGGCATTGTTATGTCGAACAATGTGGATGTCCACACAAATCAAAGTCTAATCTTAAATGTGCACCTCGATTTACAGATGAATTGGTAAATAGTGCACATTACAAACACCTCAGATAAACAAAAGTGATTGACTAAAAGTAACAGATAGTTACGCAAAAATAATGCTTAATTATGTTGGTAATAAAGCTGAATATCAGCCAGGTAGTTTACACCTGCCAAGCGTTTCTGAGGTGGCATTTCAGCACTTTACAAACAGATGACATTTTTATACACTATTCATATTAATGTTCGAATCCATTGTCAACACAGATACTGAAAGAAGTCTTTCAGACAGCCTGCTGACGTGGACAATTCATATTTCATCCTCATCTCACCCTTCCTACAGGCCTTCCTTCAGGTCAGCACCCATTCAAAACCCCCCAATTATCCCGACGTAACCCATCTGTGGCCGTATCCTCTGTAACCCAGACAGCCAGAACCATTAATCATTCCATGTGGCCGATTCTTTTGTCTGTGGTTCAGCTTGAGATGCCACTGCAAAGCCATACATGGACCCAATTCAGGGACAGTTTTTTGTCTTCGGGGAATTATTCGGAATGGCTGGTTTGGTTGCGACTCTGTGGCTGAGGCCAATTATCCAGAGGGGTAAGTTTGGATTCAAATGCAGCCTGGAGGAGCTTGACAGAAACCGAAGCTATTCCTTAGCTGATCTCAATGGGTTTAGCAGCAGAGGAGGATATTATCGTATTACTTGTTCATGATTATTTACATGCAGGGATTACGTTATAAAGCTGGAGAATTGTAGACATACTCAGTTTTCAGACTGGATCAAGGTTTAAGGATTGGGTACTAACTCAGGATTTGAACAAGGCCAGAAACACACTTTATGCAGGTATGCAAACGCAGTTGGCCAACTAATGGCAACGTCATATTTACATATTTGCAATAGTTTGGGTTCAATACAAGTTCAGCTCAACTGACAGCATTTGTGTTATAATGTTACCACAAACATTAATTTCGACTCGTTCATCCTTTTCTTTAATAAAAGCACAAATGCGTGTTCCAGTGCGACACTTATAATGGAAGTCAATGGGGTTTAATCTCACAGCATGTGGAGGCTCATGCTACTCTCCACAATCCACACACAACTCACCACACGCCCCATTGAGAGAACCACTAATCACCACCACGAGGAGATTACCCCGAAAGACAGATGAATAGATGGATGGATTGATAGATGGATGGACAGACGGATGGACAAATAGATGGATGGACGGACGGATGCACAACGGACAGACGGACGGATGGATGGATGGATGGATGGATGGATGGATGGATGGATGGATGGATTGATGGACAGATAGATGGATGGATGGATGGACGGACGGATGGATGGATGGACGGACAGATTCAAACTCACGACTACACTGAGATAGCCAGGCCCCGGTACATTTCTATTCTTGCAACTTATAGGCCTACTGTTTATATTAAAACATGTTTTTCATGCAACCTTACGTCCATCACAGGGCAACACACACAGACAAGCACATTCACATTCACAAGCAATGAAGAGTCTCCAGTTCAATTATCTGGAGGAAACCCAAATGAATACAGGGAACAGAGAGCACAGAAAGGCCCAGTTGAGCCGGGACATCAACTCAGGACCTTCTTGCTGTCAGGCGACAGTGCTACCCACTGAGCCGCCATGCCACCCTCAGAATCCCCTTTAAGTTGCATTTACATTTTCCCAACTGTTTCAAAGCAATGTGTTCTTGAATGTTATTTTTTTATTTGTATAGCGCCTTTCACAATACACCTCATTTCAAAGCAGCTTTACAGAAGATCAGCATTATCAGAACATAAAACTGTAATGTCTATAAATTCTTAAAGTCATCATTGTGTAGTTTGATTAAATATGATTATATATTGCGTATAGAAATACATAATTAAATAATAATTGTATTAATAACCCCAGTGAGCAGCTGAAGGTGACTGAAGGAACACAAAACTCCGTAAGATGTTGATTAATGGAGAAAAATAATCTTGTGAGAAATCAGACTCACTGTGGGGCCAGTTCCCCTCTGACCGACCCCACCCTAACCCTAAACCAGACTCACTGTGGGGGACAGTTCCCCTCTGACTGACCCCACCCTAACCCTAAACCAGACTCACTGTGGGGCCAGTTCCCTCTGACTAACCCCACCCTAACCCTAAACCAGACTCACTGTGGGGGCCAGTTCCCTCTGACCAACCCCACCCTAACCCTAAACCAGACTCACTGTGGGGCCAGTTCCCTCTGACTAACCCCACCCTAACCCTAAACCAGACTCACTGTGGGGGCCAGTTCCCTCTGACTAACCCCACCCCTAACCCTAAACCAGACTCACTGTGGGGGCCAGTTCCCCTCTGACTAACCCCCACCCCTAACCCTAAACCAGACTCACTGTGGGGCCAGTTCCCTCTGACTAACCCCACCCTAACCCTAAACCAGACTCACTGTGGGGGCCAGTTCCCCTCTGACTAACCCCACCCTAACCCTAAACCAGACTCACTGTGGGGGCCAGTTCCCTCTGACTAACCCCACCCTAACCCTAAACCAGACTCACTGTGGGGGCCAGTTCCCTCTGACTAACCCCACCCTAACCCTAAACCAGACTCACTGTGGGGGCCAGTTCCTCTGACTAACCCCACCCTAACCCTAAACCAGACTCACTGTGGGGGCCAGTTCCCTCTGACTAACCCCACCCTAACCCTAAACCAGACTCACTGTGGGGGCCAGTTCCCTCTGACTGACCCCACCCTAACCCTAAACCAGACTCACTGTGGGGGCCAGTTCCCTCTGACTGACCCCACCCTAACCCTAAACCAGACTCACTGTGGGGGCCAGTTCCCCTCTGACTGACCCCACCCTAACCCTAAACCAGACTCACTGTGGGGGCCAGTTCCCTCTGACTAACCCCACCCTAACCCTAAACCAGACTCACTGTGGGGGCCAGTTCCCTCTGACTAACCCCACCCTAACCCTAAACCAGACTCACTGTGGGGGCCAGTTCCCTCTGACTAACCCCACCCTAACCCTAAACCAGACTCACTGTGGGGGCCAGTTCCCTCTTACTAACCCCACCCTAACCCTAAACCAGACTCACTGTGGGGCCAGTTCCCTCTGACTAACCCCACCCTAACCCTAAACCAGACTCACTGTGGGGGCCAGTTCCTTCTGACTAACCCCACCCTAAACCAGACTCACTGTGGGGGCCAGTTCCCCTCTGACTAACCCCACCCTAACCCTAAACCAGACTCACTGTGGGGGCCAGTTCCCTTCTTACTAACCCCACCCTAACCCTAAACCAGACTCACTGTGGGGCCAGTTCCCCTCTGACTAACCCCACCCTAACCCTAAACCAGACTCACTGTGGGGGCCAGTTCCCCTCTGACCAACCCCACCCTAAACCAGACTCACTTTGGGGGCCAGTTCCCCTCTGACTAACCCCACCCTAACCTTAAACCAGACTCACTGTTGGGCCAGTTCCCCTCTGACCGACCCCACCCTAACCCTAAACCAGACTCACTGTGGGGGCCAGTTCCCCTCTGACTAACCCCACCCTAACCCTAAACCAGACTCACTGTGGGGCCAGTTCCCCTCTGACTGACCCCACCCTAACCCTAAACCAGACTCACTGTGGGGGCCAGTAGTCATCAGGACAGTAATCTAATTACAATTTTAGAAAGTAATCCTTATTCTGTTTTGGATTACTTACAAACAGCACTGCTGCTGTCTAGGTAGTCAGTTTCCTTCTTTCCAGCATGCTTTTCCTCTCTTTTATTACCCGTGACACATTCTTGGTGGGCTTGTGATTCTGTCAGTGGACAGTTGAGAGCTTTTGGATATCTGTAGTGAATCTGGGCCAGAGATTTGATTCTACCATTGACAGGCTTTAACAGAGGGCACTTTCTCAGCCAAGGGCAACTCCAGAACCTGTCAGGATAAAGCAGCGCTCGCCCTGTGTGCTCCGGCATACATGAGACGGTTATTAGATACTAAATGCCTGTGCTTTTAAGCCTCTGTAAACGGACTCTCTGAAGTTTATGCGGCTCTTTGAACTTGAGCGTGTACAGATGAAGTTCCCTATATCCTTTACGTGTCTCTTACATTCTCACATTCACACAAGTGCGTCACAAGCCAAAGTCATAATGTTTAATGAAAACTTAGAAGACACAAACATAAACACACACGGCAGCTTCGTGAGGCTCTCTCTCTCCCTAACTGCCGCATCCGAATCGCCCTTATCCATCTCTTCAAATGATTAGCCCGATTGGGGGCCGGCCTTGCGCACTCATGGCCCAGCCCCGCCCTGAGACAAGCACACACACACAGGTGTCGGACAGCTGTCTGTAAATCTCTCTCTCTTACACTGCCGTCTCCAGTCGGTCTTTATCCCTCTCGGAGGCTTGATTAGCCTGATTAGGTGTGTAGCATCACGACCTGACCTCGCCCTCCGACCTGCCACAGATAAATACAACATGATTTATGTGGGGGGAATTAATTTATTTTCTCCTCTTTCTCCCCAAATTGAAACGCCCAATTGCAAATGTGCTCTAAGTCCTCGTGGTGGCATGAGTGTGAATGTGGCCTAAGACCAATCATCTCCCCAACACTATTATTAATCATTTGTGATGGTCTTTTTAATTGTGTCAATTCTGGTCAGACTAAAGTCTCACAATTAGAGCTGTTACATTTTACCAGCTAATGACTGTATTCTACTTAATGGACAAACATATGGACAAACATATGGTCATAAATATTTCGCCATTAATACCCTTAATGCATACAGAAATCTATGTTGTGTGTTAAAACAGCGAAAGAGAGAACGAGTGTTTGTAATTTATGTGAGCTGGAGCTGCAGAAACCCAATTTGTTCACAGTTGTTCCCCTGAAATCCCACCAGTTCCACCAATATCATGTTTCATTGTGTGTGTGTCTGTGTGTTTGTGTGTGTCTGTGTGTGTGTGTGTGTGTGCGTGAGAGAGAGAATGTGTGTATGCATGTTGGTGTGAATGAGTGTGTGTGTGTGTGGGTGTGTGTGTGTATGAGTGTGTGTGTGTGTGTGTGTGTGTGTGTGTGTGTGTGTGTGTGTGTGTGTGTGTGTGTGAAAGAGAATGTGTGTGTGAGTGTGAGTGTGTGTATGTGTGTGTGTGTGTGTATGTGTGTGTGTGTGTGTGTGTGTGTGTGTGTGAGTGTGTGTGTTTTTGTGTGTGTGTTTGTCAGAAATGTTTCTTCAAAGGACTGTACATGCAATAAGAGTTACAATATTTGAGCAAGATGTGTTTGTTTTATACGTGTAATTATGGGTAATGTTAACCCTTTGTAAAATGTAGTTATTTGGTTTTCTATCATCAATTATGGATAAGTATCATTTTAAATAAAAAAAAACAGGATAAAATAATAATGCAAGACAAACATTTTCAAACGGCAGTGTTAAAATGCTTTTTCTGCACATAAATGTTAGACAGATTTTTAATAATGACATTTTTGGGGTCAGTTTTAGTGTATTTTCGATGGCCTTGGGTTCTCTGGTCTTGCTATTACACCTCAATCTGTAAAGCCCTTAGAGTCATTTTCTTACCCTTCATATATCAAACAGACAACAGTCATAACAAGTGAAAAAAGCTCGTTATAAAACCTTAGTTCTGACTGATTGGATGAAGCCGTTGCATACACTGACATACATCATTTGAATTATTTTGTAAAGTTGCTACATTTGTAAACATTCTACAGTTCAGTGATTATTTTCTCACAGTTTTTTGTTTTAGTCAAACTTTTTGTCTTTTGACTCCATTTAGACAATATTTCACTTTGTCATATTCCTTCATTTAGTCATTTTTATTCAGACTAAAATGGCATAACATTTAATCGACAATAATGTGACAAATGACAAAACAATGTGTCAAACTATATCAGATATGGTATATCAGTATTGATACAGATTTCTCGATTCGATTCTGATTTCAATTTGATATTGTTTGATCTGGGTATATTACAGTTATAATGTCCCGTTTGCTTACATATGAAGGAAATCCTCTCCCAGCTAATGCTGTGAAGCTATCAGAAAAAGTGGTTTCAATGTTTATATCGATCTATTTAAAATATGGCGGACTTGCACGTGAAGTGACTCTTATGTTGGGATAAATAACAGCTTATTTTAATAAAGTAAAAGTGACTGATGATTATATTGTTGCTGATATTTTAAAATGAGTGTTTGCTGAATATAAGCAACTTGTGCTTGGTCAAATTTTGTACATTATTTTATTGAAAATCCCCCTTTGAAATTCCCGTATCAACTAGGAAACAACAGGTGAGTTATATCTCTCAATCATCATTACATTCATGCACACCACAAAAACAATTCTGACATATACATTTAATAACATATATTTAAAGTGTGAAATAATATTTCTGTATATTTTCATATATGCAGCCTCATTATAATGATCTCATTATTTAACATCACAAGCTATTATGATGTCATCTAATCAGAAGTTCATGAGACCCAGTGAAAAAAGATTGACAATTTCCTTTTTTTAAAGTGTTTGTTGCATGAAAAACATAGGATAAAAATGGTTTATTGAAAAAATCATATTTTATTCATATTGTATTTAAACTGTGATACATTCAGTCTGTATTTATACAGCAAGAAGAGGAAGTTATCATGGTCAAACCCTCTGAAAAGCCCAGAGAGATGTCCGATAATACCCCAAGATTTACCCCTGAAGAAAAACTCACATAACAAACATCTTACACAAACATCAGGAGGATAATGACCCAATTTAAAGCATCATGGATCAAATATTTACCCTTTTGTAAGTCGCTTTGGATAAAAGCATTTGCCAAATGAATAAATGTAAATATGATACATTAAAAACACACACATATATATATATATATATATATACATATATATATATATATATATATATACACATTTCTTTATATAGTTTTTCTAATGGTACTAAAAGCAGTTTAATGTAAAACAAAATACATTTCTCTGACAGTCTTTTCATATGTCAGGCTTTACAGGGTTAAAAATGATCAAATCCATGTTTTCAATCACTATATATGATATTATATTGCATATATTATTTTTTGACAGATTTATAGTTTAATCACATAATTTGCACTATTTACAGATATTTGCATTGATTTATTGAACACGTGTTAAAACGGTACTGTCTCTTTAAGAACGATGCGTCTGTTCATTAACGCATGTTAACGAGAGACTCGAAGGGATTTATCTCATCTGTCCTATGAGTGATTACAATTAAACATTTCTTTTTTGTTGTTTTTGATCAATAACTGACTGTAAAGAATATTAAGAGACATTATTCAATGACAAATCGTCGTTTGGATCTCGTCTTTGGAGACACATTACACGGAACAACTTTTACTCTCAACACACCGTAAAAGATCTCACTGCTGATTCTACACAATCACTGCTGAGTCAAATCTAAACATGCAGTTGCTATATATATATATATATATACATTTTAGTCCACAGCATGACATTAGTTTGCAAATGAAGTGATTTCCTCTCATCGTAAAGAGTTGCACAGAGAGTGAAAGATTGATCTTGGGATTTAAGAATTTAAGATGCATCGGAATATCTATATTTTACCCACCCCTATTGGCTCGTGTCTTTCAACATTTCTGGACATTTCTTTCTATTCTGGAGAAATAGTTCCTATCCTATAGTATGCAACTATTTACAAATACAGTTTTTCTTGTATACTTTGAAACTATGATGACTGTTAATTTTCATAGTAATATATATATATTATTTATAAATTGTTATCGTGAGGATCTCGATACAGCATCGACACTTTAGGATCAATCTGCTCTAATATCCCTAAGATTTGACTTGTCACATGATCTCACCATGGCAGCGCTCACGAATGAGCATCGACACCGTATGTAGAATAAAACCTCTTTTTTTCTCAAAGACGGATATTAGTACTAATAAGTACTATTAACTTCTGTGGTTGCACACCTTTTTAAATGAAAACATAAAACATACAATATAATACTTTGTGCACCTTTAACAACCTTCCACAGTTTTATGATGAACACAAACCTGACAAACACGTCAAAGTAACTGTGACACCACTAGCATGTCCACAGAGATGACCGAGCCAGTTGTGTACAGTTATGACACCTTCTCCGAAAGGAAAAATATGTGATGCAACACGTTTATAACGAGGAACATTCCTCTTGACCTCAGCTGCGCATTACAGATTTGCTACAGTAACACGGAAAGGGATGACGTCACAATGTAAACATGCAGATATAAACAGATATAAGCTTAGACAGCAAGACGAGGAGACATCAAAGTTTCTGTAAAATCACCGTTAGATCGCACAGAGCTCAGATCTCTCGTTATGGGAAGATTAAAAGGGATTCAAACTTTGTTTTGTAAAAACTTGCATTGGTCTGGAGCTCTATGCATTAACATTTGACTGAAGAAAGTGACATTTTTATGCACAATAGTTGTCTGTTAATTTTATAACACAATTGTTCTGTTCACAGTGTGTTAACTTACAAGCAAGTGTATCATGAATTATGATGCACAGCTGGAAAGAGCGATTTAACTGGCTTAAATAAAGCAATAAGCCGCGAGAGGATGTGCGTTTAGTGATTGCATCATGGGTAAAGGGTTTTCTTAGGCACGATAGAATTAGTGGGAACAGCAATACAATAAAAGACACCAATCTTTAATAAATATCCATCCATCCATCCATCTTCAGCCGCTTATCCGAAGTCGGGTCGCGGGGGCAGCGGCTCCAGCAGGGGGCCCCAAACTTCCCTATCCCGAGCCACATTAACCAGCACTGACTGGGGGACCCCGAGGCGTTCCCTGGCCAGTGTGGAGATGTAATCTCTCCACCTAGTCCTGGGTCTTCCCCGAGGCCTCCTCCCAGCTGGACGTGCCTGAAACACCTCCCTAGGGAGGCACCCAGGGAGCATCCTTACCAGATGCCCAAACCACCTCAACTGACTCCTTTCAACACAAAGGAGCAGCGGCTCTACTCCAAGCTCCTCACGGATGACTGAGCTCCTCACCCTATCTCTAAGGGAGAAGCCCGCCACCCTTCTGAGGAAACCCATTTCGGCCGCTTGTACTCGTGACCTAGTTCTTTCGGTCATGACCCAGCCTTCATGACCATAGGTGGGAGCTCTGACTGGGGGACCCCGAGGCGTTCCCAGACCAGTGTGGAGATGTAATCTCTCCACCTAGTCCTGGGTCTTCCCCGAGGCCTCCTCCCAGCTGGACGTGCCTGAAACACCTCACTAGGGAGGCACGAAAATAGGAACGAAAATTGACCGGTAGATCGAGAGCTTTGCCTTCCGGCTCAGCTCTCTTTTCGTGACAACGGTGCGATAGAGCGAGTGCAATACCGCCCCCACTGCCCCGATTCTCCGGCCAACCTCCCGCTCCATTGTCCCCTCACTCGTGAACAAGACCCCGAGGTACTTGAACTCCTTCACTTGGGGCAATACCTCCTTCCCTACCTGGAGTACACACTCCATCGGTTTCCTGCTGATAATAAATAGCTTAATTTATTATTAATACTAATAATCAGAATAAACCATTCCTCTGCAAGAATTAGGCTAACTGTACATCATCAACTAAATGACTGATGATAAAGTGTGTTGGTGATGATAACGAAGGCATCATGAACGTTTGATTCAAACTTACTGTTGATAAAAAAAATATGATGAGAAAAAAATTATTCTTAAATCCCAAAATCGATCTTTCACTCTCTGTGCAACTCTTTACGATGAGAGGAAATCACTTCATTTGCAAACTAATGTCATGCTGTGGACTAAAATGTGTACATATATATATATATATATATATATATATATAGCAACTGCATGTTTAGATTTGACTCAGCAGTGATTGTGTAGAATCAGCAGTGAGATCTTTTACGGTGTGTTGAGAGTAAAAGTTGTTCCGTGTAATGTGTCTCCAAAGACGAGATCCAAACGACGATTTGTCATTGAATAATGTCTCTTAATATTCTTTACAGTCAGTTATTGATCAAAAACAACAAAAAAGAAACGTTTAATTGTAATCACTCATAGGACAGATGAGATAAATCCCTTTGAGTCTCTCGTTAACATGCGCTAATGCACAGACGCATCGTTCTTAAAGAGACAGTACCGTTTTAACACGTGTTCAATAAATCAATGCAAATATCTGTAAATAGTGCAAACGATGTGATTAAACTATAAATCTGTCAAAAAATAATATATGCAATATAATATCATATATAGTGATTGATTACGTGGATTTGTTCATCGATATCGGCAATACCGGCTTTGTCAATAACTTGCATTACAATGAAAAGAAAATAATATAACTTGCTTTATCTTGCTTTGACTCTCAGGGTAAATGAACCGTGTCCACATTTATTGCAATGACATATCTAACTGATATCTGCTGTTTTTGTGTGATACTGCATCTATGCCGCTAGCCGTCACTGCAACATAAACACAATTTTTACTCTAAATTTGTGGGACATTATTCCAGAAATATACTCCAATAACAGCTGAACCTCTGAAACAAAGGGTGTGTCACATTCTCCCAGCATTCCCTCTGATGCACTGGTGACATGTGTATTTATCTCTGAGGTTGTGTGTCTAACCATGTGCAGTTTGTTTGCATGACTGTGCTGCAGTAACTGAGAGAACTGTGATGCGGCACGCTGCACAATGCGTTCTGTTCTCTGCCAAGACAGATGACAGTCTGATAGTGGACTAGTCCTGTTCTCTCTCCCTTTTGTCCCTCAGTTCATGATTTAAAAGCCCCCTTTGTGTCCGGCTGAGATCACATGCCACAATATTTGAACAGCTGCAGTGTGTGTATGAGTGGGTGTGATTGTGTACAGTTGAACACGGGGTGGAAGCTCATTCTCTCAAGTGTATGTCAATGTTTTCCCGGAATGTAATGTGTAATTTTATTCTGGCCTCTAACAACGTCGAATGTCAGTTCACATAAAATTGTCATTATTGAATCACTGTCATGTCGGACGTTCTTCAGTGGAACACACCAGAGGTTATTTTGCATTATGTAATGCATCATGTGCTTATGTGCGGCTCTCTTCCGTACACTGAAAGTAAAAGGGGATTGTAGGCCAGTGCAGCTGCTTTGCAATGAGGTGCTTTTGTGACTATTACTTTAGGCTCATGAGCTCCATATGACTTGTGCACTACATTGTAAATCATGTGAATTAAAATATGTAGTAGTGGGCTAAGCTCATACCTTGTAATCAGAAGGTTGCTGGTTTGATCCCCACAGTCACCACCATTGTGTCCTTGAGTAAGGCACTTAACTCCAGGTTGCTCCGGGGGGATTGTCCCTGTAATAAGTGCTCTGTATAATACATTGGTACTCAGAAGGTTGCTGGTTCGATCCCCACAGCCACCACCATTGTGTCCTTGAGTAAGGCACTTAACTCCAGGTTGCTCCGGGGGGATTGTCCCTGTAATAAGTGCACTGTAAGTCACTTTGAATAAAAGCATCTGCCAAATGCATAAATGTAAATTTGCTTCCATGACCGATTATCATAAATGGCAAAATCACTGGATTATGATGTACGTCCATGCATCATTACATCATGTCCTTAAACACAGGAAATAATTAATAAATCGAACATTGTTCGTTACGTTTAAAATGTTTAATTTTAGGATATCAACGTGAAAAGAGCACGTCCAGTCATGATCACACACAGACGATGTCCAGATAACCAGACAACTGCCGGAAGAGCAGTGCCTAAACACGACTCACGTAATGCGTTCTTCCAGAAATTACTTGCCATTTTAAGTTGCAACCACAGGTGTCGCTAGAGAGCATATTTCCAGGTTTTCCATGATTGTGCCCAATTCCCACTACTTAGCAGGTCCTCGAGGTGGCACGGTTACTCGCCTCAATCCGGGTGGCGGAGGACACATCTCAGTCGCCTCCGCTTCTGAGACGTCAATCGGCGCATCTGATCACGTGACTCGTTGTGCATGACACCGCGGAGACTCACAGCGTGTGGAGGCTCATGCTACTCTCCACGATCCACACACAACTCACCACACGCCCCATTGAGAGAACCACTAATCACCACCACGAGGAGGTTACCCCATGTGACTCTAACGGGCCAATTTGGTTGCTAAGGAGACCTGTCTGGAGTCACTCAGCACGTCCTGGATTCAAACTCGCGACTCCAGGTGTGATAGTCAGCATCACTCGCTGAGATACCCAAAAGAGAAGCAATCAACTAGATGACTTTGACTTCAACAAGTCCCCAAGTAAACAATAATACCATTAAAAGTTTTCGCACAATTAAAGCACTTTATTTCAGTAGTGGCCATGTAAAGAGCTGCATCAAATGGTTTTATAGCAAACTTTCTATTCTTTGAAAGGGTAAATAATACCTTATGTTTTTTGTTTTTTAATACCCTTAACACTAACATAATATTAAAAATAACACAGCGTATTGTGATGCCTCCATACGTTTCTGTTAAAAGGATGTGGTGATGGGGCCGTGGCCGAGGGATGTTTGTAGAGAGAGAGAGGCCGGGAGAAACAAAACAGCTGTTAGAGGTGATTTCCCACAGGTGTCAATCCTTACCATTCTGTCTCTCCCAGCCTCGCTATCTTGGCATGGATTAATAAAAGAGAAAAGTGTCACGTGACTGAAACAGTATGTGAGTCACAATACCTGTGAATGTTGTTAGTCACTGTCCACGTCCACACTAATACTGTATGTTTTGTTTTGGAAATACTTTGAATTTGTTACGTTTACACCTCTCATCCACTGAAAATCAATACTTCCCAAACAAAACAGATAAGTGTGGACGTGGCCTCAGGAATCCATTCTTGCATG
>NC_068296.1:1025427-1110427 GCF_025860055.1 Xyrauchen texanus | reverse complement strand
ACACAGACTCAATGATGACTCAAATGACACAGAATGAAACTCATTCTGTGAAATCTCATGACTAAAATCATGTCTGCATGCTATGCAAACCTTTAGTCATTGTTGTGTTTGCATGTGTAATTAGTTCTTATGTACAATTATTATCTTTTATTTGTTTGGAGATGCTTTTGGTCACTATGATAAATAGTTTTTAATTGCTTTGTCGTATCAAGACAAAATTCGTTAAAGTAGAAAATCTTAAAAATAAGATAAAAAAGTACATTTTTGGCACAGTCTGAGAGTCTCAGAATGTATCATAATCTATATTATTAAAAATAGTGAAAGGTTTTCTTATCAGTGATAACAAACACTTGACCCTCCTTGTTTTTGTTTGTTTGTTTTTGTTATAAACCTTTAATTTTGGGTATGCCACTGAAACAGGAAATCTTTAAAAACACCACCTATATTTAAAAAACAAATGCAAATGTCGCGGTTGCAATAAGGTACTAACATTGGAAGTAAATAGGGGCAAAAATGTAAAAAAATGAAAATTGTTTAAAAGTACATCCGCAAAACATTATTCTTGTTAACATAAAATCGCTTACCGGGATTACAAGTTTTATGGTGTTGCGTCGTCATGGCAACAGAGTTGTTTAATTGTCTATAACTTCACTCAGATGCGGTTAGTTCGTGATTTAATGACAGTAAAATCATGTTAACACACATATTGTTTATCTCTTGTGTCTATACTTGTGAAACAGTATTTGAATGTTTACAGATTAAACCCCATTGACTTCCATTGGAAGTGTCTCACTGGAACACACATTTGTGCTTTTATTAAAGAAAAGGAGGGACGAGTCGAAATAATGTTTTTGTGGTAAAAATGCTTTTGGTTGTGCTTAACTTGAACTGAACCTGGAATATTCCTTTAAACATAAACAAACTAAAAAATTTGGCGAACAGGAAAACTTTAAAATGGCAACATTTTAATTACATTTAAATTAAAAATTCATGGATAAAAGGGTCTTAAAAAGGCTCTTTTTTTGTGACAATGGAACAAATTTTTTTTTTTTTTTTTTAAGGAAGATTTTTATTTCAATTCATATAATTTTATATATATTTTCTTTAGATTGTGAGGTGTAATGTGACCTGGATATTGACATGTTGTGGACAGTTTCCAGTCACAGGCCAGTGGATCACAGCAGAAATCTTCAAATAGCTCATATGAAGCAGTATTATGTCAGCTACAGTGAGCTGCTTTTCATAACTGTGCCTAAGTTTGCACGCATCATGTAAGATCTCTCAAATCTCACATTCAGCCATCAGTCCAGAGAGGAACGCCGCTGCATCTGTCCCGTGTCTGTGGTGATTTAAATAACCCTTCTCTGCATGAGTGTGAGCTCGTGGCCAATGGGTCAAGCTGCTGCACTTGGGAGGGTGCAGGAATGCATGTCTGTGTTTTTGTGTGTTATTTCTGTATCCTGGCAGCCTGCTGCCCAAAGATTTTATACACCACAAGGCGTCAACACAGCTGAGTTGAGTCAAGATTAAAGGGACACTTCACCCAAAAAATACTAATTCTTTAATCATGTGCTCACCCTCATGTTGTTCCAAATTCATATGACTTTCTTTGTGATGTGAATGCAACAGGTACATTTGGAAGATTGTTCTGGTCTCTATCTATCTATCTATCTATCTATCTATCTATCTATCTATCTATCTATCTATCTATCTATCTATCTATCTATCTATCTATCTATCTATCTATCTATCTGTCTGTCTGTCTATCTGTCTATCTGTCTATCTATCTATCTGTCTGTCTGTCTGTCTGTCTGTCTGTCTGTATATATTATTATTAGAATTGTAAAGAATGTATACATTGTAGTTGTTCTCCCTTAGTATTGCCTTTCATTTGATTATATATTTTTTTAAAAGCACAAGCTAGGCGTTGATGGCATGTTACTAGTTAAGTATTTTTAGCATGTTGCTATTATGTTGTTAGTTATTGCTAGTATTCTTTAGCATGTTGTTAGTATGTTGCTAGATATTGCTAGCATTCTTTAGCATGTTGTTAGTATGTTGCTAGATATTGCTAGCATTCTTTAGCATGTTGTTAGTTATTACTAGCATTATTTAGCATGTTGCTAGCATGTTGTTAGTTATTGCTAGTATTCTTTAGCATGTTGTAAGATATTGCTAGCATTCTTTAGCATGTTGTTAGTATGTTGTTAGTTATTGCTAGCATTCTTTAGCATGTTGTTATTGCTAGCATTATTTAGCATGTTGCTAGCATGTTGTTAGTTATTGCTAATATTCTTTAGCATGTTGTTAGATATTGCTAACATTCTTTAGCATGTTGCTAGTTATTGCTAGCATTCTTTAGCATGTTTTTAACATGTTGATAGTTATTTCTAGCATTCTTTAGCATGTTTTGCTAGTTATTGATAGCATTATTTAGCATGTTGTTAGCATTTTGTTAGCATGTTGCTAGTTATTGCTAGCATTCTTTAGCATGTTGATGGCATGTTGTTGATGGCATGTTACTAGTTAAGCATTTTTAACATTTTGTTAGTATGTTGTTAGTTATTGCTAGTATTCTTTAGCATATTGCTAGCATGTTGCTAGTTATTGCTAGCATTCTTTATCATGTTGTTAGTTATTGCTAGCATTATTTAGCATGTTGCTAACATGTTGTTAATTATTGCTAGTATTCTTTAGCATGTTATTAGATATTGCTAACATTCTTTAGAATGTTTTTATCATGATGCTAGTTATTGTTAGCATTCTTTAGCACGTTGTTAGTTATTGCTAGCATTATTTAGCATGTTGGTAGCATGTTGTTAGTTATTGCTAGTATTCTTTAACAAGTTGTTAGATATTGCTAGCATTATTTAGCATGTTGCTTTCATGTTGATAGTTATTGTTAGCATTCTTAAACAGGTTTTGCTAGTTATTTCTAGCATTATTTAGCATGTTGGTACCATGTTGTTATCATGTTGTTAACATGTTGCTCGTTATTGCTAGCATTCTTTAGCATGTTGTTAGCATGTTGTTAGTTATTGCTAGCAGTCTTTAGCATGTTGCTAGTTATTGCTAGCATTATTTAGCATGTTGTTAGTTATTGATAGCGTTCTTTAGCATGTTTCTAGCATGTTGTTAGTTATTGCTAGCATTATTTAGCATGTTGGTACCATGTTGTTAGCATGTTGTTAGTTATTGCTAGCATTCTTTAGCATGTTGCTAGTTATTGCTAGCATTATTTGGCATGTTGCTAGTTATTGATAGCGTTCTTTAGCATGTTTCTAGCATGTTGCTAGTTATTGCTAGCATTATTTAGCATGTTGTTAGTTATTGCTAGCAATGTTTAGCAGGTTGTTTGCATGTTTTAGCACTTTATTTTTAATTTAATGAAAATCGTGATGTCTGCCCTTGTTCTCATTGGCTCAAATTGGGAGATTCTCACGAAATCTGTTAAGAAAATGTCAAAAATGTGTGTTTTATTCCAAAAGCAAAAGAATCAAAGAATACATTGTTTTGCATATGGAAAATAAAGCCTAATATTAGGCACATTGAGATTTTTTTTAAGTCTGACTGTTACAAACATTTTACCTCTCAATTATCATTTCCGCACTATAAAAAATAAATAAATTGGGCACATTATAGTGGTTCTCACTACTGCCTTTCATTTTTGCTGATTATAATTTTTAACATTTATTTATTATTTTTTATTATAATTATGACCTTAATTTACAGTGTCCTTGTTACAGTGTAATTACACAAGTAATTACTGATTATTACTAATTAACAGCATGTACTTACATTAGGTTTAGATTTAAGGTTGGTTTTGGGTTGGTTTCGGGTTAGTTATTTGTAATTAAGCACGATTTACTGTTAAAACTATAATCAATACATGCAATATGTGTAACAAGGACCCTGTAAAATAAAGCGTAGCTATAATTGTAATTAAAAATGAAATAAAAAATAATTATTTTTTTTAAATTATAATCAGCGAAAAGGAACGGCAGTACCAAGGGAGAACCACTATGATGAATACATTCTTTACAATTTTAATTATGTTTTATTTTTTATTTTTTCACAAATATGTTTATTTTTAATGTAATGATAATTGGGGGGTAAAATGTTTGTAACTGTCAGATGTAAACAAAAAATCGTAATGGCCCTAAAAAAAAAAAACTTTATTTGACCTAAATAATTTTTTTCTGTTGCACAAAAAAAGAGATTGTTTTCAGTCATGAGAATCATCATTAAAAACAATAGACAGTAAACATGCAGATGCACTATGGTAATACAAATCATAATACAGGCTAAAATGTGCTCGAGTGTCCTCAAAAATAATGTATATTCTAATGTCCTAAATTAAGGCTGTGCAAACTATATAACTTTAACTATCTTTGCATTGAACATGGGTTAAATATGAACAGGACATTCAGTGTCCTACAGAAGATACATTAGGGTGAGTGAAGACAGAAGGTGTAGTTTGTGCCTGAACCATCCCTTTGCCACACCCACCTCCTCAAGATGCCCATTGTGTGTTCACAGGGAGAATTTTCTTTGTAATCGAGAGGAAAGCCAGTGACATTGCAGGGAGGAGGGGCACCGCTTGCTTTGCCTCTGGATCACGTGACACGTCCCCCTTCCAGTAACCATGGTAACCAACACTGGTCCAGCCTGTATCTGGCTGTTGTGAGAAGAGGAAAGAGAGCAAGAGGAGAAAGCTGTCAGAGATCCCAGTAAGTGCTGTTGACTTGCTTCTTTATGCTGTTTTACTCTTGCTTTTGTGATGGATGACATCATCATTTGCATATGCGATGCAGGGAACACAGTGTGGTGTGTGAATGCAGCAAACAGTCGTTGGAGAGATATTGGCTCTCTGTCTGGAACAATACAGGTGGATCAACCAGCTCGGGTTCTTCTGTTGTGTTGGAAGCACTGGTTTCTCCTGGGCCTCGTGTGCTCAGTTTAATTAGCAGATCTACTGTGCCGAATATAATCACAGTTCTGGGTCAGCCTGTTCTGATGGAGAACATCCATATGTGAAATGTCCTTGTGATGGCGAAACATCATAATGATGTTACAGGGAGATTGATGTAGACAATAAAACCATTGAATGTGAAGATTATGTGAAAGAATATTTGGTAATGTATAGATCATTCAAATTCAATGTACAGATGAGCTGTATATGAAACATGTGAGATTATGTAACATTTAGATGCATGTGATTTAATGCATATCATTAAAGAAATCAGGGTCAGTTAATGATTATGTTATTATTAATAATATATTTAAATTATTACAATAAAATAAAAAATGCTTGCATATGTAATTAGGAATGAGCTATGTAAAAAAAAAAAAAAAAAATATATATATATATATATATATATATATATATATATATATATATATATTATTATTATTATGTAAATATGATATATATAATTTTCTATTAATATTATTTACAATAATTATTATTATTATGTAAAATAAATTATATATAAACAAAAGTACATTCAAATAATGATATTTTTTACATAATATTAATAATATATATATATATATATTATATATATTTCTTTACATATATATATATATTATTATTATTATTATTGTCAAAATGTTTATATATATATATAATTTTCTATTAATATCATTTACAATTATTATTATTATTATGTAAAGAAAATTATACATATATATATATATATATAAACAAAATTACATAATAATAATAATATGTTTTACATAATAATATATATATATATATATATATATATATATATATATATATATATATATATATATTTATTTTTTTATTTGACATAATAATAATAATAATATAATTTTTACATAATAATAATAATACTATATACATATATATATTATGTAAAGAAATATATATATATTATTATTAATATTATGTAATATATATATATTATTAGTATTATGTTTAAAAATATTATTATTATAATGTAATTTAGTTTAGTATATATAATTTAATTTGCATAATAATAATAATAATAATAATTGTAAAGTGTAAATAATTAATAGAAAATTATATATATGATATTTACATAATAATAATAAATATATATTATTATTATTGTATATATATATATATATATATATATATATTCTATTAATATTATTTACAATTATTATTAATATTATTATGTAAAAAATTATATATATATATATATATATATATATATATATATATATATATATATAAATGTTTTACATAATAATAATAATATATATACATATATATATATATATATATATATATATATATATATATATATATATATATATATATATATATATATATATATATATATATATATATATACTGTATATACACTGTTAAAATGTTGTTGTCAAGAAACAGTAAAGAACTAGCAGCAGGGTTTCCAGCATGTTACTGTAAAATGAACAGTGTCTTGCTGTTGCTGAAATGAACAGCTAGATACTGTTTTTATAGCTACAGTAAACAACTGTAATTTAGCTGCATATAGCTGTAAAAGACATAAACAGACTATCTGCTGTTGTTGAAATTAACAGCTAAGTTCCCAGCATGCATTGCAGCATGAAGAAATGACTATTTACTGGTTTATTTTGACATTGTTTTTGTTGAAGTCTAAGTTACTTGTATTTTAATGTTCGGCTTTTACTTTTTAACGTAAAAGTATGTTTGTTAATTGTCACCACTGTTGCGTTTGTTTGATGAGAGTTGATATCTGCGTGTGTCTCGTGAACATGTGTTATTCTGTAAGTTCAAAAACATCAAACGCTCAATTTGCTGAAATATCCTTCTCTGTTTTTGCTCTTTTTTATGTGTAATGCATCACTATTGCCACATGTTATTGTGTTATTTTATTGTGTATGGGTTGTTGGTTTTCATAAAATACACAGTTCAATCCTGGCAACAGTGTACATTTAATACGTGCAGTGCTTCAAAGCTTGATTTTATTTATTCTTTATTTATTTAAGTGAAGGCCGAACACTAATCATGTGCCACAAAGGAACATTTTCATGTGTGGTTTTATGAAATACGTTTCAAAATGTCACTGTAGCTTTCGCCAAGATGATATCATGATTTTAAACGTTCATTTTCCCCTAATGCCTTTCATACAACAGCTTTTTACTGTAAAACTAGTATGTTAACAGTGAGCCTGCTGTTGATCTCCCAGAATGCAACATTTCTAACAGCAAACGATTTTTCCACAGAAAGAATCAAAGTAGATTAATGTAAGAATTTGGCCGTAAATGTACAGCAATTTTTTACTCGGTATAGACGTTTATATATATATATATATATATATATGCTCTCAGCAGGACTGGATTGGGAAGAGAAATCGTCCCGGACTTTACATAGCAACTGGCACAAGGGGGGTGTTCGCTGTCCTTTTCTGCACATTGCGGCAGTGTTTTGTGGTTAGTATTGCAAAACGCGGCGGCTCGTTTTAACTTATCTCCGCCCGTTTCACGGACCACCCACCGGCTTTCTCGGTTTTCCCAATGGCCAGTCCCCGCTGGATCGGCCCTAAAGTGCATCAGCCCACCGGGAAAATGCCCGGTATGCCAGATAACCGATCCTGCCTCTCAGCAGTCCCGACTGTCCGTTGTAGTCTCCTTCGGTCTGATTTGGTGGCTGAACCAAACCAGACAGTTATAGATGTACACAGGACAGACTCAATGATGGCCGAGTAGAACTGGGTTGAACTTCTTCGGCTGGCGAAGGACGTATGTGGGTCTATGTGGGTGTCCCGCTTCAGGTCCTGAGAGATGGTAGTGCCCAGGAACCTGAATAACTCCAGCTCTGCCACAGTGTTGTTCAGGATGGGTGCGGGGGGATTTCTCCTGAAGTCCATCATCATCTCCACTGTTTTGAGCGTGTTCAGCTCAAGGTTGTTGTGATTGCACCAGACAGCCAGCGGATCGACCTCCCATCTGTGTGCGGACTCGTCACCGTCACGGATGAGGCCGATGATCGTGGTGTCGTCTGCAAACTTCAGGAGCTTGACAGAGGGGTGAAGAACAGAACGCATCCCTGAGAAGCACCAGTGCTAATATTAAGGGTCCCAGATGTGAGTTTCCTCAGTCTCACTATCTGTCAGAAAGCACGGAGTGGGGTGTGCACGGAGAGCTGGGTCAGTTTGACTGAGAGAAGATCAGGCATGGTGGTATTGAAGGCTGAACTGAAGTCCACAAATAGGATCCTTGCATAAGTCCCAGATCTGTCGAGGTGTTGCAGGATATAATGCAGTCCCATATTGACAGCATCATCCACAGACCTGTTTGCTCGGGGTCCAGCAGGGGTCCAGTGATGTCATTCAGGTGGTCCAACACCAGTCCCTCAAACGACTTCATAACCACAGACGTCAGAGCGACGGGTCTGTAGTCACCAAGTCCCGTGATTTATTAATTCATGATAAAATACAGTATGCATTTGTTCTCTCATGGTTTGATTCACCCTGTAGATGAAGTCTTTTGTTCTGATACTCATCCGTCAATGATGTTTTGTCCATTGCTCAGTAATGCCCAACAGATGTGAACTGTGTCTAGTTGTTGGCTGAGAAGTTACGCCTTATAAATGGCTAATTTAGATTGTATGTTGAAACCCCTCAAATGATCGTACTAGGTGCTCTGCAACAATGACCTAATTAGTGATCGCTTCATTTTAACCAAAATGCATTTTAGAGGGGAACCACAGGTCTCTATACTGAACATCTTAGAATATGACGTCTCTACTGAAGAATGTTCTGGACCGGCACATCAGTGACGCCGTGTGTCTGTTATCTGGCCAGCATCTGAGAACAATGTGGAAAAGGAGAAATGCTTAAATTTAGTTATGACAATCTGCAGTAAGTGGGATGGTATATCTATAACTGTGAGTGGGATGGAGCTGGAAAATTGAGTAAAAATGCAAAACGGCAGATTTAAAGTGGTAATGGAATGAGGTATTTTTAGGATTACAGAGACGTTAAATGTACCGTATGTATTTATTGCACCCTCTTCGGTTATGTTCAGGCCACTTTTGACCCGTTTACGAGTTGATAAAACAATAGTCTCAATCTTGCATGGTCATTTGTGTGGTTACTAGGGTGTTGCTAGGGTATATCATAAATGGTTGCTAGATGGTTGCTTGCTGGCTCAAGTCAAAAGAGACCATCCTGATCCTTAAATATGAGTTGAGACCTTTTCGATTTTCGAAAATCGAAAACCTGCCCGGCAGGTTTCTTTATTCTTTATTTATTTCAAATCAATTTATTGCAATGATCAAAATGAAGTGTCGGTATCTACAGTAATAGAATAGTACCGCCACTAGCCTAGTTTCCATCCACCTTTCGTGCTATTTTATTATCGACAAAGTGAAAATGCAAAACAATTAAATTGCGACATTTGTCGTCTTCTGCCTGTATTGTAGGAATTGCAATCAATCGGGAGCTGTTGCTCTTCTGATGGGACTGTAATATCGGTCCTGATGTTGCACCTATCACAGGTTGCCATCGGTTACAACCTGAAAGCAGATCGTCATGACCCTGTTCAAGCTGCAGCAAGTATTGGAGAAACTTTCAGTGTCAGTATCAGGATCATCTCGGATGTTTTAATGATGTGTGACAGATATTAAAGAAACATTGATGCGTGTAATATCAGTGTTACATATATGATACATTCCTCATATTCAATATTTTAATCATCTGATCTAAAGCATCACCATCACAACTGCATCATGTCCCGCAGATTTCTCCAGTGACTTTAACCACCAACTGAACATGATCATCATCTCAAATGTATTTTATTTAAAGTATTTAAATGTTTTAAATGTTCAAAAGCTGTTTTCTGAAAGTGATCTTGGCATTGGACAAATAGTTCTGATAGTCTTGAGAAAAGTCTAGAACATTCTGAGAGTCATTCAGACGACTTTATTCATCAACAGAGTAAAGATCATTTAAGTTTGTGTAAAGAAAAGGCATTTATAGGTCTAAACATATATATTTTATATATTTATTTTTTTAATTTAATGCTTTTTTTCGTTTGGTAATTTATTTAATTTAATAGAGAATTTTGCCGGCATTTTTTCAAAAGTAAAACTAAACAATAATTTAATAGAATTGGGCTGTAAGTGTTAAAAACTTTATTACTTTTCTCCAGTATTGTGTATTTATTCTTAATGTAAAACATCTTTGTGCACAGAAATGATGTTTTATGCTTTGTTGGTAATTCTGTGACTGCCGTCTATTATTGTGAACGGTGTGTAAAAGCAACTTTAATAAATAAACGGATGCAGCGATTAAATTAATCACAAACAGTGTTCATTCATTTGTTCTCCTTGTACTTGTTGATGACCGGTGCATGATACGAGATATTTGTGTTGCACTCCTGGAAGTGTCACGTTTGCAGATCGGCTCTTTATGACGTAAAGATCAATCCATAATCACGTATAATAAATTGGCTTTCAATACTGTCGTCATGGTAACACAGGCTAAAGATTGGCGCAAACTCTGTCATGCGAAACTACATTTTTGCGTTAATGCCAATTTTATCGACAAAAAGTGTTTCCAAACCAGTTTTTCAGGACATATTATGTCGACATTTGTGACATTTTAGCGATAATGGGCGTTTCCATCAGCTTTATTTTGATGCCCTACATTTTTTTTTGCAAAAAATCTTTGGATGGAAACATAGTTATTGTAAGTCACGTGACTCATTTTAAGTTATTCAAAAATACATTGAAAATGCAATTCACATCAGACCTCTATTATGATGAACGTGTTTTCGAACTCATTTTTAAAAAAAATTTCTGAGGCTAAAAGTTAAAAAAAATTTCATGTGGTTCGAAAACTGTCCAAAAGAAATCTCATTAAACGCCTCAATAAAAGCTAATATGTTTTCACGAGCAGTACAGAATAATCTTTATTTATTCATTCCTAAAAATAAATGCATATATAAATAAATAAATAAATGCATTTAAAAAAGCAAGGAAATGCTTGTTTTATAATATTATTAATATTTGAAAAATGTTTGTCTACCAAATCAAAATCAGGTGGTGTAATTAATATGCAGGTTCACATTTTATTTTATATATATATATATATATATATATACTGTATATACACGGTATATAGAGATTTTTATGAAAAGGCACATTTTGTTCAGGTCATTTGAAGTAACTCTCAGAAAAATGCATTAATATTATTGACTCAAAAACATATGATATTTGTAAAAAAAAAATTATAAATATGTTTCTTAAAATAAAAAAAATATGAATTAACCTTAAAAAATATTATTTAATATTATATAATATTTTTCTTGATGGTAACACCAAATGAGACTTTTAATACAATAATTTATATAAATAAAGCATAAATGTATTAATATTATTGACTCAAAAACATATGATATTTGTAAAAAAAAAAATTATAAATATGTTTCTTAAAATAAAAAAAATATGAATTAACCTTAAAAAAAAAAAAAAAAAAAATGTATAAAAAAAATATGAATTAACCTTAAAAAAAAAAAAAAAAGAAAATTTATAAAAAAAATATGAATTAACCTTAAAAAAAATAAAAAATAAATAAAAAAATGTATAAAAAAATATGAATTAACCTTAAAAAAAATAAAAAATAAATAAAAAAATGTATAAAAAAATATGAATTAACCTTAAAAAAAAAATAAAAAATGTATAAAAAAATATGAATTAACCTTAAAAAAAAAAAATAAAAAAAAAAAAAATGTATAAAAAAATATGAATTAACCTTAAAAAAAAAAAAAAAAAAAAAAAAATGTATAAAAAAAATATGAATTAACCTTAAAAAAAAACAAATGTATAAAAAAAATATGAATTAACCTTAAAAAAAAAAAAAAAAAATGTATAAAAAAAATATGAATTAACCTTAAAAAAAAAAAAAAAAAAAAAATGTATAAAAAAAAAAATATGAATTAACCTTAAAAAAAAAAAAAATGTATAAAAAAATATGAATTAACCTTAAAAAAAAAAAAAATGTATAAAAAAATATGAATTAACCTTAAAAAAAAAAAAAAAAAAAATGTATAAAAAAAATATGAATTAACCTTAAAAAAAAAAAAAAAAATGTATAAAAAAAATATGAATTAACCTTAAAAAAAAAAAAAAAAAATGTATAAAAAAAATATGAATTAACCTTAAAAAAAAAAAAAAAAAAAAAATGTATAAAAAAATATGAATTAACCTTAAAAACAAACAAAAAAAAAATGTATAAAAAAAAAAGTAACAAATATTTTTCTTGATGGTAACACCAAATGACACTTTTAATACAATAATTTATATAAATAAAACATAAATGCATTTATTTTTATAAAATGTGTGAAACCTAATTGAACACAAAGATTCATTTCTATGAACTTGACACGTGTGTTTTTAAACTAGATTTATTTTTTATCTTTATCGCCTCATACACCCTGATTTGTCATTGACCCGTAGGCGAAACGCTGCTATAAAAGTGTGCGTTCACTATGAAAATCGATCAAGTCTGAATTGTTCAAACCTCCAGACTATTGCAACTGTTGTGCTGCAATCGCAGGTCAATCAACGGTCATGAATGTGTGTTCAGTGAGTATTATAAGGACACCCAAAGAGAGGTTTTCTCCATGTGTAGGCATACGATCTAACCCTATCCGCTTGCCAACAAACACCTCAAGCAAGTCGTTCATCAGCAGATAGGTGGATATTTTTACCAAGTTATCTTGAGTCAGGTTCAAGAGCAGTCACCGTACCCTTCCATCACTTTACATTGTGTTCATTAGAACACATGTTACAGAATTATACTCATATACGTTGTTTTAACGTTTAGAGTTCATCAGATGCGAATGCTTCAGTTGCATTAGAGGACTTCCCAACGGTCTGTGTTTTCATAAATCATCTCAAGTCTTTCGTCAAGTCCTGCTGCAGTGCTGTTTATTCTTATGTGAGTTACAGATGTTTGCTTAAAGCTTGTCAACACAACCAAACCAACTTGTTTTAAGTCTGTCAGTAAAACAAGCACAACTTTTTATAAGACGTCCTCACCTTTACTGGGCCACTGTTTTGTTGGGAAAACCAAACTCCATGTGAACTCCATGTTCTCAAACAGCTTTCCTTTATATCTCCATAAGACTGGACAGAATGGGTCATAGTGGTTCAGTGCGCCCTAACCACAGCTATTTAAATTGCCACAGAGGACACTGGCCGCTCCCTGTCCCGAGCATGCTTTGCAGGATGACACACTGGCTGTGTCCGAAACCTGAAAATGCTGCTTTTGTAGTCAGTATAAGGTTAAGTCAATAAGACACATGCAAATCACTGTGCAACTTCAAATAAGTGCTGTGAATGACTGTCATTGCCATTTGTACTGAGATATATGTAGTGCAGTAATGATTTGCTTGGTTATAAAGCTCACTTGAATTTGTTCTAGATCATTAGACATGACATTTTGGTGCCGTTTTAACCCTCAGAGACATAACCATAGACACTGATGATGTATTTTCTTTTTTACCCTCTATGATCATGCTTTTAGGAAGCCACTGATTATCTATGTCTATGGGAAAATCATGAATTTAAAGGGACAGTACACCCAAAAATGAAAACTCTCTCATCATTCACTCACCCTCTTGATTATCCCAGATGTGTGTGACGCTCTTTCTTCTGCAGAACACAAATGAAGATTTTTAGAAGAATATTTCAGCTCTTTAGATCCTTACAATGCAAGTGAATGGTGACCAGAATTTTGAAGCTTCAAAAAGCACATAAAGGCAGCATGAAAGTCATTCATACCACTCCAGTGGTTTATTCCATGTCTTCTGAAGAGATATGATAGGTGTGGGTGAGAAACAGCATATCCAAATTATTTAGCAGCGCAAATCTAGCAAACCTTTTTATGTTTGCACTTGTTTCATTAATGAGTGTAAATGTATAACAGTAAACTTTGTGTTATGTTACCATGGAGATAGTTTTCAAAAAACTAGTTATCTCATATGCAGTGATGTTTATAATACAGCTGCTAAGAGAAGGAAAAAAAAAGGGTCCAAGGTGATCAAAATTTTGAAGCTCAAAAAAGCACATAAATGCAGCATGAAAGTAATCCATAAGACTCCAGTGGTTTAATCCATGTCTTCTGAAGTGATATGATAGGTGTGGGTGAGAAACAGATCAATATTTAAGTCCTTTTTTACTATAAATTCTCCTCCCTGCCCAATTGGTGGCGATATGCACAAAGAACGTGAATCACCATAAACAAAAGAAGAAGAGCGTGGAAGTGAAAGTGAAAGTGGAGATTGATAGTAAAAAAGGAGTTAAATATCAGGGACTAAAATTAAATATTTTTCATTTCGGTTCGTTCTGAGCAAAAACTGTATTTTTTTCATTCCTCTTCAAAACGTCCGCTGCCTCCTTTGAAATGGTAACCAGTTAGAACAGAATAAAAGAACGGTTAATAACATTATTTTTAAAATGACAGTACTCCACTAAGGAGTGAGTGAAATACCAATTGTGTTTCCAGATCTCGCAAGAGAATCAAGCAACCTGGTCTGGATAAACAAGCCCATTATAAGCCACTTGCCTCACCAAAATAAGTGAAAAAAGCTTCTTAATTATTTCTGGTGTGGTAGATTTATCAGCATAGAAATCCTAACAAACATACAGTTAATTAACACTTAATGATGGACCATTTTATTACGCTTCTGAGTAAAAACACAGCAGCATCAAATCTGCACCTCTACAGATATAGCTGATTAAACCACTGGAGTGGTATGAATGACTTTCATGCTGCATTTATGTGCTTTTTTGGGCTTCAAAGTTCTGGTCACCATTCACTTGCATTGTATGGACCTACAGAGCTGAAATATTCTTCTAAAAATCTTAATTTGTGTTCTGCAGAAGAAAGAAAGTCAAACACATCTGGGATGGCATGAGGGTGAGTATATGATGAGAGTTTTCATTTTTGGGTGTACTGTCCCTTTAAACACAATTTATTTTGGGTTGACTATCAACTAGACGCAACTATGGACTGTTTATTGTATAACCGTACAGCACTGAGTGACCTTCAGTGAAACACATCCATCAGCAGTTGTTTACATAGCCAGAAAGACCAGAAGCGCGAAATATATTTGACTCAAAAGCACTAAACATGTCTGTAAAAAATAAGAGCACCGCAGTGCAGGCTGTGGGGTCCGATATCATATTTATAACTGTGGACGACCTTGCCTGGTGACATCACTGTGAGAGAGCCAATCAGATCAAACCATCCTTAAGGACCGCCTCATATGGGCCAACAGTAGGGGGGGTCGAGTTAAGTAATATGCTTTTGTAACTGCCATTCTCCTCAAAGGAAATACAGCAAAACAAAGACGACAGACCATTCTGTTTTGTTTTACGGATATTCTAATGTGATTCGTGACTGTTTAGTAGTAAAAGAGGGCGTTTCCACGTTGGATTTGTGTTCCCTCCCCCTCTTCTCTGTGACGGCGTGGGATCCTCCGTCTCTGCAGTCTGAACGTGATGAACCGGCGTGGACGCTCGCGGATTCCGCTAGTGTTCGTGCGTTTCGTTTGAAATGTTTCGCGCTGTTTGGGATTTTATAAAAAGACCTCAAGACGGACAAATGCAAGAATACATGATGTCATCACTTTGAAAGTAATTCTGGGAGCGTCCTTTGGCGTGTTCGTGTTTATTATAGGATTCACGAAGTAAAGGTAAGCTCCGACTGCAGTCAGGGGCGTAGATTCCAAGGGGGATGGCGGGTGTGCTAACCCCATCCCAAATAATCAAAACAAGCAAGTACAACCCCTAGTATTTATAACATGATAAATGAAAACATGGAATTTATTCAGATGCTTCCCCCCACGTTCGAGCCATATCTACGCCTTTGAATACAGTGATTATTGTTATTAAGAAACATTAAATTATGCTGAATTATGAGCAGTTCAGATCATGTATGTTAAAATATGGACATGTGTATGGGCCAAAGATTCATTTTGAATGCCCATTGACTCTATACTGGATTCACGTTTGTTAGCACTTGTTAGTGGGTTAAAACTTGCAAAGAAAATATGAAATGCTAATTAGTTGTGATTGTAAATTATGCATGCTGCTGCATTCCATGCATGTTTCTACAGATCCTTTAGAATGTGTTATATGATGCGTAGTGTCCAATAAACTGACCCTTTAGGAGAGGCTTTTTACTGTTGCATCACCCCCCTTGTGCTTGTGATAATCATGTCAAGGCATATGTGAACATATGTCTGAAACTCATATGTCTTCTGACCGCTAGCACACATGTAATGCCTGGAATTGCCATTTCAGACCAAAGGTTTTTCTTTTCATCTTGCAAATGGCATTTTATTGATTTGGCTTTGGCACTGATGCATGGCACGATGCTGTTTACATCGACTGGTAGAATTCATAGAATCTATATGTACGTGTGTAGAAGCTATATAAGGATATTTTCCCCAACTATTATTTTAAGATGCAATTCAGCCTATGAAACAAAGGATATTTTTTGGACAGCGCTGTTTTAACAAAAAACTGTAGCATCGCAATCTTAATTTGAATGATCTCGATATCGGTTCTTGAGTCCCAATATCGATCTTTTACTCTCTGCAATGAGAAGAAACACTCCATTTGCATCCAAAGCGCGACCGATAGTGGATATTACCTATAGCTAAGTTGGGCAGTACCTGCCGATAACAGATTAATCGACTTCTAGTTTATAAAATTGATACTGAATGAAAAATCGCTAAAAGTAAAATAGTGCTGAACTTTATTACAAAAATAAACAGAACTGAGTGAACCATGAAAATGATTTCTATATATATTTTTAAATAAATAAATATATAAATAGTAATATATATGAACTAATATTACATTTTTAAGTCAAAGATGATTTTTAAATTGATGTTGTTTCCTATACATGTAAATAGTACAAATTATGCAATTAAATATAGTATAATATGTGCAATATCATATCTACTTGGAGTGGTGGTGGTGTAGTGGGCTAAAGCACATAGCTGGTAATCAGAAGGTTGCTGGTTCGAGCCCCACAGTCACCACCATTGTGTCCTTGAGTAAGACACTTAACTCCAGGTTGCTCTGGGGGGATTGTCCCTGTAATAAGTGCTCTGTATAATACATTGGTACTCAGAAGGTTGCTGGTTTGATCCCCACAGTCACCACCATTGTGTCCTTGAGTAAGACACTTAACTCCAGGTTGCTCTGGGGGGATTGTCCCTGTAATAAGTGCTCTGTATAATACATTGGTACTCAGAAGGTTGCTGGTTTGATCCCCACAGTCACCACCATTGTGTCCTTGAGTAAGACACTTAACTCCAGGTTGCTCCGGGGGGATTGTCCCTGTAATAAGTGCTCTGTATAATACATTGGTACTCAGAAGGTTGCTGGTTTGATCCCCACAGTCACCACCATTGTGTCCTTGAGTAAGGCACTTAACTCCAGGTTGCTCCGGGGGGATTGTCCCTGTAATAAGTGCACTGTAAGTCATTTTGGATAAAAGCGTCTGATAAATGTAAATGTATTCAATACATTGATTTGTTCATTTCTAAAAAGCTAAAATTTGACCCAAAATTATTAGGAAAAAATTATATTTTTGTATTATACCTAGTTAGCATTTTTGAAGCTTTAAACAATGTAACTCGGTTAAAATACCAAAACATTTAATATTTTTTTGGATGACATTTTTTTTGGTAGTTGTTTTGCATGTCGACATTTTCATGCTTAGGACCGATATGCCGAAGGTTTTACTTTGGTCAATAATTGGCTGATAAATATTGGTGGCATCCCTAGAAGTCACTAAATATTGTTATTGATTATGAATGGTTTTGGTCTTTGTGTCCGTCCGTGTCTTTCCTGTGTTCATAGTCAGGCCAATGCAAAAGACAGGAAAATACTTTTGCCTAGACGCCTCAAGCCCAGCTGATTATTGTGGCATGTAGGCCAGACTTGATATTTGACTTTATTGCAGTAGACATCAGTAAAGAGAGAAAGAGTCTGTTTCCAGAAACCAGACGTGAAAGGGAATTAATCTACTCAACCCCAACAACAAGGTATAAGAAAGTGAAGTAATGGTGGGAAGAGTTTTGAAGGTATAATGTGAAATATTTGAAGGATTTTTCTTTTAATACAAACAATACGGCAGTCAGTGCATGATCATTCATTCTGCGGGCGCTGCGTTGGCCTTAAAAGGAGATCTTTGCTACTTATGGCTTTATTGTTTAGTTAGCGCTGCTATTGGAATTCATTGCCAACATATTCAATTGTCAAATTCTGTCCTGGCTTTGCTTTGTACTGGAATTAAAGAGGTCGGGTTACTCCAAGAGAAGCTCAACACTTGTGATTATTAGACAGAGGAAGTGTTTGAATTCTGTTCTTTAAAGTACATTATTATTATTATTATTGAATGCAGAATGATGTGATTGACCAATCAGAATCAAGTATTCCTAAGAGCTGTCCTATAACAATCATTCTTTAAACCCTGAACACCATTGCAAACATCATTTTAGTGCTCTTCCATTGAAAAGATGATCACGTGTGTAGTTGTTATGATGTTACGTAAACGTATGCAATTCCAAAGGAGAATGAAAATAATGCATAGTCACGCTTCCTCCGTATTTCGACTGTATGTGTGCTATCAGACAGTTTGATTGCTAGTTTATTGCATCCTTTGGCAAGCACTTTTATTGATCCAAACAATGTATCACTTTGCATGCATGGTGCATTGTTGGAAAGTTTATATGTGCATATGGGTGTAAAAGTAGCGATGGACCGATATTCGGCCATTTTGCGATGCGCCAATAACTGTGGTCGCTTGGCTGATAAACAGAAGTGTTAACTTTCCAAAATCTACCAGTAGATTTGTCAAAGGATTCTCAAAAATGTCTCTTTTGAAGGTTTTCTTTCTTTTCGAGTTTATGCCAATTTGCGATTGTTTTTAATAAAAATGGCTGTTGTTACATTGTATTATGTATATCTGCGTTTATATCGGCCATCCTGCTCTCTATGTATCGTATCGACCATTGAAAAACCCGTACTGACCTCGAGTAAAGAGGAGATGGAAGTGTTTGTTTTTAGGTTGGGAGGTGATCCTTTGACTTCGGTCATGCTTTGAGCAGCTGCTCTGTAGTAGCTTATTTTGTTTAACTTTTTAAAACGAGGAGTTCAGTGTAAGCACTTCCTGTAGCTCACTGCTCAACGGCCTCTGTGTCTGTTGACTTTTGAACATTGCAGGAATATTATGAGTCACGTCAGATGCCAGAGTACTTAGTCCAAAATGTTTTCCTGAATTTAGTCAGTTCTCGGATCACATGGGTGTAGTTCATGTCTTTAAGTTGGCTGTTATTCTACAGACATTTGTTTATGGTTTTTCCAATATCCCTAAACTAAGATCAAAATGATCAATTATCATCCACCAAACTTGGAAGAGGCCTTTAGGCTGTTCTGACTTTAGCCACTTCTCCACCATCGGGCCGAACCGTTCTCATCGTAAAACCGTTCCTTGCCCATCCGGGCCATTTGGCACGATAACGGTTTATATTTCCACTCTGGTGCGGCCAAATCAGGAAAAAGTCTGCAACAGATCCGTCTATTGGCGAAGGCGTGAGAGGTAAACATTAGAGCGAGTGCACTTTGGACGATGACATGTTTTAGTTTTAGGACTGTTTTTTCCCCCTGGTTTTACTCTGAACACAGACCATATCAAGAAAGAAATCAAAGAGAATTAAAGCGGCAAGCAGTGATGAACGGGCCCTCGCACCCTGGCGCACGTTGGGGCTGCTGTGCCAGGGGAATGTCACTCCAATTTGTTTTTGTATTTTTTAGCACTTAAATGTTGTTAAGAGTGTATCACAGTGTAAAACATGTAATTTTCTGGTGCCAGTAGGTGGCGCTGTGACTATAACTGTATATTGGCATATAGAAGTGTTCAGGTCGGGACTCTTATAAAACATGTGACGTTTGGAGCGATTGGGCATTTTATGTTTGAGTTATAACAACTTCCTGTTTAATGGCGAAACATCAAACTCTGTCAGGCCGCCATGGACACGCCGTTCAAAGACAACTCGCAATTTAGCGTCGCCGAGGTCTTTAGTCTGACCGAATATGATGTTGATCTGATTTAATCTGTAGGAGGATTTCGTTAAACTACGAGGCCTGAAATGGCAAAAATTGATGAAGAAATCTCAATGGCGGACTTCCTGTTGGGTTTAGGATATGGCTCTAAGAGACTTTTTTGTACGTGTTGACATGTTACATGTGCCTACCGATTATCTTACGTGTAGGTGAAACGCAGCGTGAGGGCTGCTTTGTTGAAATATTGTAGGTGGCGCTATCGAGCCATTTTGCCACAATTAATTCTAAAACGAGTATCAGATGTAAATTTTCCCCACTTTTGAGATGTGTGCAAAGTTTCATGAGTTTTCGAGCATGTTTAGGCCTCAGAAATGTGACTCGTTTCATATCGAATTTTTCAGGCCGCCACGGACACGCCCTTCTACGAAAACTCAAAAGCTTCGCAATTTAACATCAAGACCTTTAGATTAAGACTGACTAAATATAATGTTGATCTGATTAAATCTCTGGGAGGAATTTGTTAAAGTACAATACCTGGAATAGGCTGTTGCCAGTAGGTGGCGCTATGACTATAACTGAATAATGGCGCGTAGATGCCACGCCATGCAGTGAAAACTCAAAAGCTTTGCAATTTGGCATCGCCAAGAGCTTTAGATTAGAATAACCAAATATGAAGTAGATGTGATGAAATCTCTAGAATGGGAAATGGCAAAAACTGAGCAAAAATTTAAGAGGAAAATCAAAATAGCTGACTTCCTGTTGAATTTAGGGCATTGGTCCAAATTACTTTTTTGTAGGCATTGGCATGTTACACATGTGTACCAGTTTTTGTACATGTATGTGAAACCTAGCGTAAAGTGCACATCATTGAAAGTTTGTAGGTGGCGCTATCGAGCCATTTTGCCACACCTAATTCTGAAACCCATATCAGATGTAAATTACCGCCACTTTTGATGCATGTGCAAAGTTTCATGAGTTTTCAAGTAAGTTTAGGCCCTCAAAAATGCGATTCATTTGGGAAAAAAAATAATAAACGCTTAGAAGAACAGTAGGGTCCTCGCACGATGGTGCCCGGACCTTAAACATGCGACAGGTTTACCATTATGAGGGCTTGTCAATGCCATCAAAAATATTATAAGTATTATATGAAAATAGTATATGAGAATATATTGATATTAGGGGTGTAACAGTTCAGTACGGTTCACCACCCATGGTTTGGTAAGCATTGGCACCGCGGTTCACCTCAAGTTTATGCATCTGGAGTACAAGGTTTGGTCAGGAAAACAAAGCGTCGAACAGAGAGGTACAGTTACAAGTTCAACCACTGCTTATGCACCTGAATGGCTCTGTGGATGGACATGCTCCTCCTGTGTTTCACGTGGGTCAACCTGATGACATCACAGTTCAGCTCGCGTTGTGTGTAGATGAAAATGGTGCTCGTGTGGTTTAAGGGAGAAACAAAATGTGTTTCTTTGTGTGGTGGAAGAAAATTCAATGCAGACTAAAATAATGAGGTAGTTTTGAGTTCCTTCTGAAATGTTAGATTGATGTGAAAGGATGTTTGTGTATGTGTGATGAATGGCTCCCAAATGACCCCTGAACTAATGATGATCATTCAGTGTCAGTGCAAAACCTCTTTATTTTCTTCCAAGTTGATGCATGTTGTTTTCTATTTTACAGTATTTGATTTTATCTGTTTATGCAGAGACAACTATTTGTAACATTTAGTCGTTTAGCTGATGCTTGGTTTATTCTTTAGCCATTTGACGGTTGATTTCCCCAAATGTGTACAGATTTAGTCTCTATCACAAATCCGTTTAGTTTGATTAGTGGGAGTTATACTCTGTGGTTTTAACCTTCACTCTATTTATCCTAGCTAGGTATTCAGTGAGATCATCCTACCTCGCTGTACTGCGTCAAGGTCAGGCAAAACGTAATGTAAACACTTGCATAAACTGCAATTCTGCTGCCTGCCATGAGAATTTAAGACGGACTGTTTACGGTCCCCGCAGACTGTGTTTCGGCCTTATCTTTAGAACAGAGGAGAGGTGGACAGGTTTCCCCAACAGTGTCATGAAGGATCGCTCACTCTGTCCCCCAGCATGCCTGCGTGTCTCGCTCAGATAAGATGCTATAGTGCCAGTGCGCCGCCACGTTCTGCCCACACCTCACTTCAGAGTGCCTGGCAAAGGATTCTTCCTTCCTCTTTGCACCTCCTCCTCATCTCCACCGTCTACACTCATGCTGTTTATTTGGAAGAATCAAGAGGGACACAATGGTGATTTCCTTTAACACCCAATGATACAGGCGTCATTCTGTTGTATTTGGCTCGGAGTTTTATTTTCTTTGCCACCATTTATTTGCACTGGGACTCTTGCTTGGAGTTTATATTGATTTGCAGAATGAAATTGGTTGCTGGATTTGTAGTTTGTTAGTTATTTTTTTTTATAAATAGGAGGGGGGTTAAATATTAAATGCCATGGATGAATGTTTACTAAGTAATCCACTATTTTGTTGAGGGGTCAAAATGGCAATTTTCGCCTGTGATTTTGGAGCAAAACTACAGGTCAATAAAATAACCTTAGGAAGCTGTCAGCGTCATTATTTTATGTTTACACAGAGACTGGAAGATCTATTACTGAAATCAGTTGACTTCAGCAGCTCTTGTTGTATTATTCGCCAATGGTGACAGGTCAAAAATGGGAAAAAGATATTTTTTGGGTTGTTTTTTTCAAAGTTTGAGTGCCTATAACTCCAGATGTTTTAAAGATATCTTAATATCCTTTTAGATTCGTGTTCAGAACAAACATTTCTTTTAGTATTTTCATTTATAAGGCCCTATGTGGTTCATTCCCAGAGATATGGGGCTCTCAATGTTGCTCCATGTGTAAATTGAATTAAATTGTACACATTTTCAGTGGTCAAAAACCAAATGTGGGTCACATTGCATACAGCTGATACTCTTTGTCTTTTAAAGAGGAGTGTCTGAAGAACAAATAATGTTGAAACCAGAACTGTATCTTGTTTCCTGCTATCAAAACAACTGCATAGAAAGTACCAATTTTAGTCCCTAAAATACACTGAAATGGTTATGTTGAATAAATGGTACATTTTTAGTTTCAGCATTATGTGTTCTTCAGAGATTCCTCTTTGAATACAATAAGTATGAACTTAATACAAAGTGACCCACATTTGGTTTTCGACCATTGAAAATGGGTAAAAATCAACCATTTATTCATGGAGCCACGTTGAGAGCCCCATATCTCTGGGACTGAACCAAATATGGCCTAATAAATGGAGATACTAAAATAAAAGTTTGTTCTGAACCAGACTCTAAAAGGATATTAAGATATCTTCAATACTTCTGGAGTTATAGACACTCAAACATGGGAAAAAGAACACGAAAAAAGTGTTTTTTCCCATTTATTTGCACATCATTTTTGGCATATAATACAACAAGAGCTGCTGAAGTCGACTGATTTTAGTAATAGATCTTCCAATCTCTGTGTAAACATAAAATCATGATGCTGACACCTTTCTAATTTTAGTTTTGCTCCAAAATCATAGGCGAAAATTGTTATTTTGACCCACTCTACAAAATAGTGGATTACTCAGTAATTATTCATCCATGGCATTTAATATTTTGTCTCGCATCTTAATTTATGTATTTCTTTCACCAGAGCGAAACAATTGATCAAAATCAACATTTGAGTTGACGTGTAATGACCCTAAAATAGAATTGTTTTCAGTCATACAAGCATTGTTTTCACTTTTATATCATGTGACCCATTTGTACGTTTCAACCTGGCGGTACTTTTGGAAATATTGGAGTTTTCCTGTTAAGGTTTGAATCCATTGTGCTTGCAGTTGTCCTCACTTTGACACTTTGTCGGAGTTTTGGGGTACATGCCTATTGAAGACTCTCACTTGGAGTCCACCATTTTCCTCTTCTGCTGATTTCAGACCAGTTTTGCATTTTTCATCGTAGAAAGTTGGCGGTTATGATTTGAACCATGAAGGTTGTTCCTAAGCAAGTGACTCAGGAAATCACTGTCCCGGCCCATCGGTGAAGTCGAGAGGTGGCAAGAGATCACAGATCTCTGCAGATGTTGGAGTAATGCACTCATTTCAGCTCACTGTAGAAGCTCGGCCAAATGGAAAACGGATCTTTCTCAAAAGTTGGAAAGCTCTCCACATTTTTTTGCCGTTATGTTTCCAAGTTACTGTTTATATTCCAGCTTATTTTCAACTGATACTTAAGTAATAGCCTGCATGTATGAAGTTTTATGTTTGCCGAAGTGGTTGAAGAAGAACCAGAGGGAGCCATCGAACCATTACGACAGTCCTGGAGAGATAGTTACACCCTAAATATTTTTCAGATGTATGCAAATGTGACCTCACCTTCGTCAAAGTCACAAGTATAGACAAACACAATGTGCTTAAGCTAACAACACACAAAAAATTATAATGTTTTGTGTCTTTATCGAACACATCCCATCAAACATTCACAGTCCTGTTGATAAAAGTAAGTGAACCCTTGGATTTAATAACTGGGCGATCCTCCTTTTTGGCAGCAATAATCTCAATCAAGCATTCCTGATAGATGCGGATTAGATATTTAATATTTAACTAGTAAAAATAGAGCTTTTAAACATGGCATTGCAGGTTTTTTTGCCAAACTTTTACATTTACAAACATTTATGCATTTGGCAGACGCTTTTATCCAAAGTGGCTTACAGTGCACTTATTACAGGGACAATCCCCCCGGAGCAACCTGGAGTTAAGTGTCTTACTCAAGGACACAATGGTGGTGACTGTGGGGATCGAACCAGCAACCTTCTGATTACCAGTTATGTGCTTTAGCCCACTACGCCACCACCACTCTAAACAGCATTATAGGAATTTTTATTTAACAGCAGTCTTGCTTGTGATATGTTGCTTAATATTAATAATTATTATTATCTTAACAGTAAATATTACAATTGACTATACATTTGTAATATATTTCCGTCACAATTTCTTCAATTTCAGGGCTCTAGCTTATATTTTGAAATGTGCTTTTATTATGAAATAAATGTTTTGCCGGAAGCTTCACTCTCCGGATAAACAGTTTGCGACAGAGACTTTTAAGTCACGTCTGAAATTGAATCTCTTTACACTCTCCTTTTGAGTCAGATAAATGAAATGCAGGACACAGTTTTGGAGTGTTTGTATTTTAGACTACTGGTGTTTGTGTATGTGGTCATTTTGAAATTTTATTTTTTTGTATCCCCTTTTCTCCCAATTTGTAACGCCCAATTCCCACTACTTAGTAGGTCCTCGTGGTGGCGCGGTTACTCGCCTCAATCCGGGTGGCGGAGAACAAGTCTCAGTTGCCTCCACTTCTGAGACGCGCATCTTATCACGTGACTCGTTGTGCATGAAGTTACCTAGGTAACTACCCGGGGGCAGTGGTGGCTCAGTGGTTGAGGCTCAGGGTTACTGACCAGAAGGTTGGGGGTTCAAGCCCCAGCACCACCAAGATGCCACTGTTGGGCCCTTGAGTAAGACACTTAACTCCAGGTTGCTCCGGGGGGATTGTCCCTGTAATAAGTGCTCTGTATAATACATTGGTACTCAGAAGGTTGCTGGTTTGATCCCCACAGTCACCACCATTGTGTCCTTGAGTAAGACACTTAACTCCAGGTTGCTCCGGGGGGATTGTCCCTGTAATAAGTGCACTGTAAGTCACTTTGGATAAAAGCGTCTGCCAAATGCATAAATGTAAATGTAAATGTAAGTATATAAGGTATACAGTTAGCCTCTGCTAACCGGCTAACTCACGTTATTGTCAAACTTGCATATAAACTTACTACAGAGAAACGTCCTGTTCTCGTCATGCTTGCGTTGGTGGTTCGGGTTGATCTTCCGATGTATTGCTATCGGTCTCGGGCTCCATTGTTAAGGTAAACACACATTTTTTCAGATGGAGCTGAAACTCTGATATGGTTTTAGCCATTTCCATTCTGACATGCACTGTAAGCGGTATACCAATCACAGACTGGGACATCTGATCAATCAGTGCAGAGCAGGCTCTCTGAAAGGAGGAGTTTAGAATGAATGCTTTAGAATGGACCAATCAGAGCAGAGTATGCTCTCTGAAAGGAGGAGTTTAGAATGAACGCTTTAGAACGGACCAATCAGAGCAGAGTATGCTCTCAGGAGGAGTTTAGAATGAACGCTTTAGAACGGACCAATCAGAGCAGAGTAGACTCTCTGAAAGGAGGAGTTTAGAATGAACGCTTTAGAACGGACCAATCAGAGCAGAGTAGGCTCTCTGAAAGGAGGAGTTTAGAATGAACGCTTTAGAACGACCAATCAGAGCAGAGTAGGCTCTCTGAAAGGAGGAGTTTAGAATGAACGCTTTAGAACGGACCAATCAGAGCAGAGTAGGCTCTCAGAAAGGAGGAGTTTAGAATGAACGCTTTAGAACGGACCAATCAGAGCAGAGTAGGCTCTCTGAAAGGAGGAGTTTAGAATGAATCCTTTAGAACGGACCAATCAGAGCAGAATAGGCTCTCTGAAAGGAGGAGTTTAGAATGAACGCTTTAGAACGGACCAATCAGAGCAGAGTATGCTCTCAGAAGGAGTTTAGAATGAACGCTTTAGAATGGACCAATCAGAGCAGAGTAGGCTCTCAGAAAGGAGGAGTTTAGAATGAACGCTTTAGAACGGACCAATCAGAGCAGAGTATGCTCTCTGAAAGGAGTTTAGAATGAATGCTTTAGAACGGACCAATCAGAGCAGAGTAGACTCTCTGAAAGGAGGAGTTTAGAATGAACGCTTTAGAACGGACCAATCAGAGCAGAGTATGCTCTCAGGAGGAGTTTAGAATGAACGCTTTAGAACGGACCAATCAGAGCAGAGTAGACTCTCTGAAAGGAGGAGTTTAGAATGAACGCTTTAGAACGGACCAATCAGAGCAGAGTAGGCTCTCTGAAAGGAGGAGTTTAGAATGAACGCTTTAGAACGGACCAATCAGAGCAGAGTAGGCTCTCTGAAAGGAGGAGTTTAGAATGAACGCTTTAGAACGGACCAATCAGAGCAGAGTAGGCTCTCAGAAAGGAGGAGTTTAGAATGAACGCTTTAGAACGGACCAATCAGAGCAGAGTAGGCTCTCTGAAAGGAGGAGTTTAGAATGAATCCTTTAGAACGGACCAATCAGAGCAGAATAGGCTCTCTGAAAGGAGGAGTTTAGAATGAACGCTTTAGAACGGACCAATCAGAGCAGAGTATGCTCTCAGGAGGAGTTTAGAATGAACGCTTTAGAATGGACCAATCAGAGCAGAGTGGGCTCTCAGAAAGGAGGAGTTTAGAATGAATGCTTTAGAACGGACCAATCAGAGCAGAGTATGCTCTCTGAAAGGAGTTTAGAATGAATCCTTTAGAACGGACCAATCAGAGCAGAGTATGCTCTCTGAAAGGAGGAGTTTAGAATGAATGCTTTAGAACGGATCATTGAACGAGTCGTTTTTGACATGGGAAAAAATGGTAATGCTGCAATTTAAATTATGAGCAAATTAAAGTGTTTTTTTTTACCTTAAATGCATGTAAATCTATTGTATGAGAACTTTAAAACCAAATTAGGCACTTTTAAAAACCATAATAGGTGCACTATAAGACTGGGACTCTAACACTTCCCATTATAAATTGACCCTAAAAGTGTAACTTTGAGCAATCTTGAGCATTACATTATTACTTAAGTTTTAAGTTTGAGGAACAAGAATATGCAAAATGTTTATATATGTACATGTGCCTTGTAATGTGCTCTAGAGATCATATTTTGTTCCAAGGAGGTAGGACCATCCTGAGGCGCGCTATTGAGGTTGCCGTAAACCGCTGTATAACCAAAATGTGTCGTGTGCCATGACACCAAAATGGCTGTTGTGGTTACATCAAGTAAAATAAAAAACTGGTGGTTTTGCAATACCAATATGTAGAGATAATCACTCAAAAATATTGGAAAATTTAAAATGGTCAAGCAACCTGTATTGGACCACTTGAGATGGGCTGACCTTGCACTTAAAAGTGTGTTTATTTGAAATGAGTTTGCAATAAGTTCTAAAACGAGTGCTTTTGGTCACCTTCACCTAATTTGTTCACTTCTTTAAACTTTGCATTCGGATTGCTCAGGACTGCAGCTGTTGTGCGCTATGCACGTTGTGATTGATAAACGCAGGCAAAGTTAAAGCTCTGGCAGGTCCGGGTCAAGGACAGTCACAGTCTCCTGCTGTCTTTCAGCTTGTTTACCAGTGAGTGTGGGTCAACTCCTCCCACACTGTGTGCGATTAGATCACCATTCTTTATTCTCGGGATTACAGTCCTGCTGTCTGTTTCTGAGAGCAGACAATGTGCACTGTAAGACACAGTGACGTACAGTAACTAGCACTTCTGTTTACACTGCTGATGTATAGGAGATGATGACACGTGGTAGTGGACCAGTTTAAGGCTGAAGGGCGTGTCTTGTGTACTTTGCATTTCTAGTGAAGTCTAAAGGCAGATTTACATGGGAAGAGGTGGTGGGTGGCAGGCTTTGCTTGCGATCTTGCCTTGTCTTGTTTGCACAGGCGTTTTCCATTCACACGAGACGCGGTGCGAAACGCGCCAGTGGAAGTGCAATAATGCCTCCCACTGCTTCAGCTCAGATACTGCGTCTTTGAGGCAATTACTGTAAATATTGTGATTGCACCTAAATAAAATGCCACTTATTATTTCTGATTATCTAAAATGTATGTTTCAGACACCTGTTGCAGAAGAGAAAATGTAGGTATACGGTCCATGGCTCATTTGCATACATTGTCGTCTATTTTCCAAACATGTTTCCGTAGTCTATTTACACCTGGGACACCGACTCATCCACTCACATCTTTCCATGAGGCTGTTTTCCTATATATGTCTCTATCTATTTGTCTGGTGGAGATTCAGCAACAGCGAGTATATTCATCTCCATGTTGTTTTTGACTTGATAAATTGGATTTTCTCCCCTTTTTCTCCCAATTTGGAATTCCCAATATGCTCCAAGTCCTCGTGGTGGCGTAGTGACTCGCCTCAATCTGGGTGGCGGAGGACGAATCTCAGTTGCGTCTGAGACAGTCAATTATCACATGGCTTGTTGAGCACGTTACCGCGGAGGTATAGCGCGTGTGGAGGCTTCACGCTAGTCTCCGTGGCATCCACGCACAATTCACCACACGCCCCACCGTGAGCGAGAACCACATTATAGTGACCAAGAGGAGGTTACCCCATGTGACTCTACCCTCCCTAGCAACCGGGCCAGTTTGGTTGCTAAGGAGACCAGGCTGGAGTCACTCAGCACGCCCTGGATTCAAACTCGCGACTCCAGCAGTGATAGTCAGCGTCAATACTCGCTGAGCTACAAAGCTGCGCCGCATCGACTGCCGTCTCCATTTTCCCACCTACCGCCTTTCTCTCATTGAAAATGAATTGGGAAAGTGCGGTGACCACGTCCCGTGAAAAACTGCCTTAACGGAGTCAACATGTTTAATGCCATTTGGCAAGGTGGAATTAAATTACAGATTGTTTAACATGTTTTGAAGACTCTGCTTAATATGCTGAGGCAACTATAAGTACGCCATTTGTAGGTTTATATCCCCAGTAGTGCAAGTTTTGGGCAGGACCGTCTGTTATCTAGCCATTGAAAGATAGAACGACTGCTCAGGAAGCCTGTGATAAACAGTCATTAGTTTTCCAATTTCCTTTGAAGCTAGTGGCACAGAAATGCTCACTTCAGCTTTAAAGGTCAAGTGTTTATTTTTTGTGCCTCTAGTGTCACCAAATGGAATTGCAAAACGAAGGACTGTTTTTACAGGTTTTTCATCAAACAGATAGACCCACCCAAAACCCACACCTTTAGTTGAACCAATATTTGTCTTCAGGCTGTTTGGATGTTTTGATAGCTCCTTAGAGTCGCATTGTGTACAATTTTGGGGAAATCAATGGAGCCCCTTGGAGGACATAGAAGGAATGTATTTTCTGAAATGGTTTTGCCTGCACTTGCAATTATTTTGGGTTTCCTCACAATAGCTTTATCCTTTCCTTATGAAAATGAACTATGGTTTTACTATGGATGGGAATTGCATCAGACCTCCCAATTCGATATTTAGTGTAAAACACCAACAGGTGTTGTATTCAACAAGCGTGTTTATTGGAGTTTGTTGGGGCAGTGTGAATTAGCCTTAGTCAGACTAGGAATTAGCTATTGACCAACTAGTAAAGGAACCCATTACATTGGAGTGGTGGTGGCGTAGTGGTCTTAAGCGCATAACTGGTAATCAGGAGGTTGCTGGTTTGATCCCCACAGTCACCACCATTGTGTCCTTGAGCAAGACACTTAACTCCAGGTTGCTCCGGGGGGATTGTTCCTGTAATAAGTGCTCTGTAAGTCACTTTGGATAAAAGCGTCTGCCAAATGCATAAATGTAAATGTTACACTGCAAAAAAAAATAATATTTTATATTTTTGTCTTGCTTTCCACGGTTTTAAAATGTATTCACTTGACTTTACAAGCAAGATGGCATTAAATAAGCCTTGTTTTAGATAAATATGACCAAATTAAGTGAACTTTATGCTTAAAATCTGCTAATTGGGTAAGAAAAAGAAAACATGTTTGACCTTTTGTATTACGTTTATTTTTCCTAAGCCGTTGTAGTTTTATCTTTTTAAGCTATTTAGGCTAGTTAGATGTCTCAACTAGGGCTGTCGAGTTTACACGTTAATTCGGTGCGATTCATTTGACTAAAAATAACGCGTTAAAAAAATTAACGCAATTAATCTCAATGCCCGCACTGATCTGGAAGATTCCTGAGAAATGCTTGTAGTACCGCCTGTTTACTCCAGGGGGCAGTAAGTGAAACTTCAGCTGTATGAGCAACACACAGTTTATACAGTGAACAAACACTTCAGCAGAACAACACAAACATGTGTTACATTCAAACACTTGATGGAGCACAAATCTGAACTAAGAGATCTCAAGATGTGTTTATAGATTGAGTATTAAACTATATTTAATGACACAGTGACCTAAACATGTATGTTTATGACACAACACACCTGCGCTTTCACACTTGCACGTTTGGTGTGCCCTCGGGGTCGAATGATGCCAGTGTTCAGTTCCTTTGGATAATGTGCCGGGCTCGACATTAATGCTTGTCAAGTGGATTTTTGAAGGGACAAGTGAAAGAGAATTTTCCTTGCCAGACCGGATAATACAATTATGTAAATGTAATGTAAATTACATTTATTCATTTGTGTCACGACTAGCTCGCTACAAGCTTTTATCCAAAGCGACTTACAAAAGATTAAAACGGTAATAACGAAAAAATAACCGGCTAGTTCTGTGACACTTATTATAAAGTTCATATTCTCATGCTGTTGAAAGTAATCCAGAGTGCATCATTTTTCTTATTCGCAAGCGATCTAGTAACTGTTGTGCCTTGTTTGATTGACCGGCGGTGAATGTGTGTGTGCTGAACCTCTCGCGAGTGCAATTATTCTGGTATAATGCATTTCTCATTCCTGCTCGAGTCCAAATAAACCCCCTTCACGGAGCAGCTCACATTCAGCACATCTAATGCAACACATCCGCGAGCCCGTGGCAGACAGACGCTAATATTCATCACATCGTTGTTGCACGTTCAATGCATCCGCGGGAGACAAACACAAGTGTGAATTCAAAGAGACAAACTTTAATTCTTCACTTAACACAGTGACGTCTTCTCGAGCTGTTACCTAGTTACAACGGTAAACAGCGGCCGCTTGTACTCGCGTTGATGATGTAATCGGACCGCGGTTCAGACCCAAATATTATGATGTGAACGCAGACCATTACCTGTAAGATTATAGTTCTGTAGATCCCATCTGGATTTTATGAATGAAATGCAAAGTATTTACACCTTGCCGAACATGCAGAAAACTTCAACGCAGTTGTTTCTAGAAATATCTCAGAACATCTGATTTTTACACGCTGTGATGCCTGTAACTAGCGTGCTGGCGTAGCAGAATAACTGCTGCAGAATCTTTGAAATCATTGGTGAGACAGCTCGGAGCTGCGGGGATGTAAGATTCCCTTTTTCCCCTGACTTGAAATGCATTGCATCATTTGTGGTTGTCAGTCGCAGCCATGCAAGCAAGCTGGAATTCCAGCAATCTTCCCAAATTTAGCAACGAATGCCTCTTAATTGGTGTAGTAATCATGTGTGGCAATGTGTGGCTTTTTTGGCCTTGAAATTGTTTTTGTTGGTCACAAATTATTGTATCTCTGTATAGACCTGTCCAACAAGTTTCCAACTTTTGCTGTTTCACTGTTTTGAGTAAATTCCAATAAGAGTCTGATGGAAAATGTGCAAGTTATTAAAGCAAATCTTTCGTTGGAAACGAGTTATGATTGGCATAAAGAATTAAACCAATTATCAAACAATGTCCGTTATAAACCACATATGCAAATATAAATATGGCCGCAGAAATCTCAAAAGCCAAACATTTGAATGACTGATAACACCAGCTTAGATTATGTACTATATAAGTCTAGTCATCTCTGCATTACACCGCAGAGGAGTTCGTATTTGCATTCCTTTACTTAGCAGATGCTCTTGTACCATTTCTCATCCATTATTATTCTGAATCTCTCTGTACACCATAAAATCATATATCTGCAGGGCACTCCTTGAACTGAATACTGTGGCTCACTGTAAGGCATGCAGACGTGATGAGTGAACTGTTGTTTTGCAAAGATAACGCAGGTGACTCACACGTTTCTGGGTCAATATGTGTCTAGATGTGCCAACGACACTGCTCAGAGGAATACACCCCTGTGGGAATCTGATTGATGTCAAAAGTCGAATATTTCATACTGTGTATAAGTTAGTTTCTCACCAATTCCCAATGCGCTCTAAGACCTCGTGGTGGTGAAGTGACTCGCCCCCATCCGGGTGGTGGAGGACGAATCGCAGTTGCCTCCCCGTCTAAGACGTCAATCCGTGCATCTTATCACATGGCTGGTTGAGCACGTTACCGCGGAGACCAAGCACGTGTTGAAGCTTCACACTATTCTCTGCGGCATCCACGCACAAGTCGCCACACCCCCCACCGAGAACCACATTATAGTGACCATGAGGAGGTTACCCCATGTGACTCTACCCTCCTTAGCAACCGGGCCAACTGGTTGCTTAGGAGACCTGGTTGGAGTCACTCAGCACACCCTGGTTTTGAACTTGCCACTCCAGGGGTGGTATTCAGCGTCTTTACTCGCTGAGCTTCACAGGCCTATCTTCCCTATCATTAGCCGTTTTTCAAATATCTAGCCAGGGCTGCCATTGCCTCGGACCTCGAGCCACGAGACCAAAATCTATCTGTGTTCCCACCATCGATAGCCTTGCAGCGTTGCCCTAAAACCAGCCCTTAATACTCTGCCCCGGTGCATGGAAAGTTGTTTCTTTGGGCACTGCTTTGTACATTGTGTGTTTTAATGGATTTGTACTGTACCCGTGATTTTTTTACTTTTATTTCGCTTTGCGCTGGATAGACAACCTGACAAGTTCGCCGGTCTTGGTGTTGACCTTTGACCCAGTGTCATTTGCATTTTTATTTCCTACTTTTGACATCAACCTTTTGGTAGGGATGTGACTAACCAAATAACTAATTAACTATATAGTGGCATAACTGGTTATTTAGAAATGTGCAACATTGTTTTCTTTCCATGTGATCATAAATGACCCATCAGACATCATAATATCTCTCTACTGCACTTTATCTACACTGTTTACAGGGTTCACACAAGATCCTTAAAGTGCTTGAATTTATCTTTTAGAAATGTAAGTACAGGAATACCTGGAAAATCACCTTGTTTTGATGAAAAGTGCTTGAGCTTAAAACAGATCGTTTGCTCCGTGTAATGTGTGTCCATCAAAGATGAGGCGTCTTAATATCATGTTTGTTCTTTACAGTCAGATAAAAAAGTTAAAATAAATATTAATCTCACACAGCACGGATGCGTTAAAGAAACCGAGAGATTCTCGTTGATGTTCGCTGAACCGGAACACTGTGAGCCGCTCGTTGAACTCTTAAAGTGACAGTAACCTTTTTAGCGTTTCTTATACAAATTAATGTACTCACTGTTATTACTTGTAAATTACACACATTATTTCAAACAGTAATAGCTCATATCATTATTATATATACCATTTCATGATATATTATGAATTAAAAGAATGTAGAATTATTGCAAAGTTAATTATAATGACAAATTATTCAAATAAAAATACTCATTTTCACATACTTGTTCAGGATCTGTTCAGTTCTATTGCTTGTTCTGCACCTGATCAGACTCATTTTTGGGACCCCATTAACTTGCATTGTATGGACAAAAACACTTAAAACATCCTTCAGAACATCTTTGTGTTCCGCAGAATAATGAGAGAATTCTAATATTTGGGTGAACTATCCCTTTAATGATTACACGACAATCTCAATCTTGCTAGAATATTAAACAGCAATAACACCTAAAGATTCAATGTGCACATGATATTCAACAACTTTATCAACTAATTACACTCATCTTTTAAGATGTGGTGGACAGTGCATGTCAGAGAGTAATTATGGGTAATGTTAATGAGGTCAGTTTTATAGCGGCTCTTGGTTTCCAATGAGAGATTCACTACTGTTGTCATCCCTTTAAAAGAGAGAAAAACAAAGTAGTACAATTTCAGCGGTATAAAGGATCCACCCACGTTTTGCTTTGTTTACCAGCCCGCATGATGCACAGCTTGTGTGTCATGATGTCATTGCTCCTGTGGTGATGTTGCCATAGCAACAGTCACACCTGACTCTCTGAAGGGCAAAGACAGTAGAAGGCGAGATGTCACAGCTCTCTGTTAGATGGGACAGGGGTGAAGCCTCGTGTTTCGTAAGCTGTCAGATTAGAAAAGTTGGACAAATTCGAAATGGCAGAGAACTTCCGAGTCGGGCTGTAAATGATTTGGAAAAATGTCCATATTTTATTAAAATCAAGATCTGTGGATTTTATTCCCCTTAGGCCAGTATTCTTACAACATTTCCTGTGCTATGACAGTGTGACGGTGTGTTATTGAAAAGATATTTAGAAATGATTGAATGTTGCATGTGACCTGGTGAGTTTCCAGCAACCGGCAGCAGTGCGATTGAACTTTGCAATTATAAAACAAGCACTTTAAAATGAGCTTGATATCACTGCATGGGATTTAAGTTTAATAGATAATGTTTATCAAGATTGTTTTGGTGGTAAACATCCACTGCCTGTGACTTGTGTTTCACAGTGATTATATGAGTAATATTAAAGGAATATCCCGGTTTGTATACAAGTTAAACTCAATTATGGAGTGGTGGTGGCGTAGTGGTCTAATGCACATAACTGGTAATCAGAAGGTTGCTGGTTCGATCCCCACAGTCACCACCATTGTGTCCTTGAGTAAGACACTTAACTCCAGGTTGCTCCGGGGGGATTGTCCCTGTAATAAGTGCACTGTAAGTCCCTTTGGATAAAAGCGTCTGCCAAATGCATAAATGTAAATGTAAATGTAATTATGTTGATTACCACAAAAGAAAAATCCGACTCGTCCCTCCTTTAAAAAAATGTTCCAGTGAGACAGTTACAATGGAAGTCAATGGGGTCAATATTTGGAGGATTTAAAGGCAGAAATGTGAAGCTTATAATTTTATAAAAGCACTTTAAAAATTTTCAGTTTGGATTTGGATTTACTGAACGATAATAAGCGCAACGACTTTAGCGAAAGCGCTAAAAACCGCCGCACACTATCTCTTAATTATTGGCAGCCATGATGTTAAGAGCAGAATTGTGAGTTCATTTTGTGCAGTACCTGTAATTGAGCTTCTAATGTGCGTTCTGCTCATATCTGTGTCCCTATTGCATGTGTTCATGCATTCGCTTATTAATAATGTCCAATCGTACGCTTACTGCCCTTTAAATCCGCAGGGAACCGGCGCCAAACCGGCCGTCACAGCTGCCTTCAGCGGCGTCCCATTTCAGAAGGATCATACACATGCATCTTAAAATAAAGAGCACAACGTTTATTCACAGACTCGATCAGTTTATTCTTGATAACATTTAAAAAAGACACGAAAGAACGACTTTCGCCTGTTTTTGCGCTTATTAGTAGGGATCTCCAATACCACTTTTTCTCTTCCGATTCCGATATCAGAAATCTCATTATCGGCCGATCCCGATCCGATAGCAGTGTTGTTGTTTTTGTGCATAATCAGTTCTCAGAATATCTTTAATATGTAAAGAAACACAAACCTCTAACTACACTTTATTTCAATATAAATATATCTCTTATTAAGAAACACTTTATTATTAACTAGTGCACTGGATAATGCAGCAGCAACATTAGAACATTAGAACAGAAACCAGTGTTTTATTTATTTATTTGCTCATTTTTCTCAACTTTTAAGTTTTTAAGACTTTAAAGGATTCAGATGTAATTTTTGTTAATTTAGTTGTAAGACATCAGCTCACTTTCCATTCACACAGTTATTATTGGAACCCATTTAACTTAAATATTATTAATATAAATTGTAAACAGATGATAATAATAATAAATTATAAAAGTAATATATATCAATCATGCACCTTTAACCTTTAACCCCTCACGCTTTTATTTTGACATTCTGAAGTCTCCAGGACGTCCTGTATGTGTCTGTTTGTAGTTTAATTCGCTTCTTATTCATATTCTGGTCAAATGCTCCTCCGGTGCCGTTCTAAATGCATATTATAAGTGAACCGAACTATTGCACATCTGAGATGTTCGTGAGTACCGTTCAAATGTTGTGCACCGCGTAAAGGCTAATAATAGGCGCGAGTGTGTGTCACAACAGTGCAGTGCCATTCACTGACGCGCTGGAGCTGTTCATACTGTATATTTACTTACACAGAGCTGTCGCACATCTTCAAGTGGCTTTGAATGAAATACATGAGTCTTATGAACTGCTTTAATGGTTCTTTTATGTAATTTTTGGAGCTTGACAGTGACGAACATGACTAACACCTAGTATCAGATTTGGATCGGGCTCGTCGGACCGATACCCGATTCGTTTAAAAACATACCGGTCCATGTATTGGATCGGTGCATCCCTACTTATTAGCACCATTTGCAATGGATGAAAATAATAAAAACAGCTAATAATAATAAAGACAACGGATGGGGAGAAGTGGGAGAAGTTTTATTTTCTAAGAATTGTTTTTCTTCTGCTTTCTAATATCTTCCCCTCCGCTTGCGCTCTCTCTATATGTCATTGACTGTGGCTCATTGTTGATCTCTCTCTTGTCGGGACAAGGCGCACACCTGATGGTAAGACATCTATCAAGCTGTCCTAAAAAATGTTGTAGCGCCTGGGACTCGTCTCGGCCTGTCGCAGGAGTGCGCACACAACAAGACTGTTCGTTGTGAGATCTGAGACTTTTCGTCTCATATTTTTTTGTTGACATTTTAATCAGGCACTCGTTCACTTAAAAAAATACCCTTGTCCCGGACAAGCATTAATGTCTAGCTCTGTTGATGCTGTTTTTTCCATACATTGAAAGTTTACTGTACGCAGGGGCTTTCACAAAAGCACCATAAACGTAGTACTTAAGACTTGTGTGCTATATTCCAAGTGTTCTGAAGCCATGTAAATGAAATATAAATTATCTGTAAATTGTCCTCCGGCCACCCCGCTCTCCGGATATTGCCAACTGCGAATGGACAGTGCTGTTATAACTATTTCCTCTTCGAAAGTGTCTCAGAGGACGCGCAGTCCTTCCTCTTTAACCGGAAACTCTCACATCTCTCTTTCTCGGCTCCATACAGGAAGCACGCTGGCAATATATGAGGTCCCCACAGGAAAGGGAATGTGGAGAGAGCTTTTTGTACAGTCCATTCACACATGTAATGTGGCCAAATTGTAGCCTGGGTGTGACACAATCTAAACATGCCCTTGTAATTTCTTCTAGCAGTGTAGACTGTCCCAAGCTAGCGTTGATGTATAGTGACTTCAAGTGCTGAATGACAAACTCTAATATTCCTGTAGTGACCGGACACACCACAGAGTTTCCAATGTGAACAAGATGTGCTCGATATAGCCCTGTGCTTAATTACAGTGAGTGAGGCATGCTGGGAGTTTGGTTTATGTTCTCTTGGAGCTTGAACGTGGCCATGACTGTTCCCATCAGTCAATGCTGTGGGGAATAACTCCAATCAGACCAAACATACTCATACGTCATTTTTACTACTTCCTTTTCAGTGTTGGATTGTTTGTGGTGACCGAAGTCTCCCTTATTGCAAGTAGTCCCTTTGAGGTACTTAATAAGATGGTTGGTGTGGTCATGTTTAGAGAGCAATCGAGGTTTTGAGGTTCTGCATCACCTACCAGATTGAGATTTGTGTGCCAGGAAAGAGCAGCGATGCACTTAATAAAATTTGTTCATAAAATCAGACCTGTGTCACATGTTGCTAATCATGTCATTGTCTTTTAAATGCCTTTGCACACCAAAGCTGACGTGATTTCGAGAGGCGAATCACAGATGGCGAATGGTCCTTTCCCATGAGCGCATTCACACCTTTATAAAAGGTGCCGCTAATCGACAAGCCATTTTACCCCGGCACTGTTGGTGACTCAATGCACCTTTGAGCTGTTAAACCACATGTTTAAAACAAATGTTTGACTGTATCTTATTGCCATGTGCATCTATTTGTAATGCAATTAAACACTCCGAGTGTCTATATAATGCAAGCAATAACATGCATATCTCACCCAACAAACCCCATCTTCAGTTTGACCCATTATTAGATACTATAAGAATGCTAACGATAGCATAACGGTTAACGACTATTAAAAATAGCACAGCAAAAACGATTTTGTGGAGACGCCACCACAGTTTTGGTTACAAAACATATACAGAATGTACTGCAAGTCACAGCAATTAAGAAAAAAAATGTTTTTTTTTTTTTAAAAGGAATATTCCGGGTTATACAAGTGAAGTTCAATCGACAGCGTTTGTGTTATAAATATCGATTACCACAAAAATTTATTTTAGTTCAATATACGAAATGAGGCTCACTATTCGATATAATCTCAACTCTATTTAATAACACTTAAATGACAAAATATTACAGATTTTTTTTAATTTCTGAAAGAACGTTGGAGCAAAAATGCTCATTATAATTTCATCAAAATAAAGTTATTTTAACACATAATATAAATACTCCTATACCTTTCTCTATAAGACAGATCACATTCAAATAAATCCTAAAAATGAGTGAGATACATTCAGTCTGATCAGGTGCAGATTAAGCAATAGAACTGAACAGATCCTGAACAATTACGTGAAATTTGTATTTTTATTTGAATAATTTGTCATTATAATTGACTTTGTAATAATTCTACATTCTTTTAATTCATATTATATCATGAAAAGGTATATATAATAATGATATGAGCCATCACTGTTTGAAATAATGTGTATAATTTACAAGTAATAACAGTGAGTACATTCATTTGTATAAGAAACGCTATAAAGGTTACTGTCACTTTAAGAGATCAACAAGCGGCTCACAGTGTTCCGGTTCAGCGAACATCAACGAGAATCTCTCGGTTTCTTTAATGCATCCGTGCTGTGTGAGATTAATATTAATATGTATTTTTACTTTTTATCTGACTGTAAAGAACAGAAAGGATATTAAGAAGCCTCAACTTTGATGGACACACATTACACGGAGGAAACGATCTTGTAACAAGGTAAAAGGGACGCATCAAAGTAATTGTGGCGTGGGGATGTGGTCATGTGTCGGTCTGCGGGACAGAGAGAGCAGTAAGGCTTGTCACCTGGTTCATAATTAACCCTAACACCTGTCTCTCATTATAGTCGTGCGGAGGGAGACATAAAAGGCATGCCGAGTGTCCAAAAAGAGAGAGAGACTGGTGTTAGGGTTAATTATGAACCAGGTGACAAGCCTTACTGTTCTCTCTGTCCCGCAGACAGACACATGACCACATCCCCACGCCACAGTAATATTGAATTAAACAAACTAACATAAACCTCGTCATCATGTCCCGGCCCCGCCCTCCTCCTTGCCACACTCCTCCCTCCATTCCTTCAGACCGGGGAGCCCCCCGACGTATATGCATGTCACGCTCTTCCGGCCCCGCCTGCCGGCAAGTCTTCCCCGCCTTCTCGGACCTGGGAGGGAGACAAGGGGAAGGAAAAAAAAAGAGAGATAGGGAAAGGCCATAACAGAGCAACAGCGGGAGGAGAGAGAGAAAAAAACGTACTCGCCAGTTCTCTGATACGCCGTAGCCTGGTCCTCGGTCATTCCTCCACCCTCTAGTGGTTGACAGTCGCTCTTCCCTAGGTGGAGTCCTCCGGCCCCTGGCGGACGGTACGCCCCACCATGTTTTGGTGGAAGGCAGGGGTTTCCTCCGCCTCTGTCAGCGGTTCTCCCGCTCCAGGTGGTCGGTAATGAGCCCCTCCCTACTCATGGACAGCGGTCTTCCCTCTTACCCCGGCGCATTTTAGCGGCCGGTAGGGGTCTCCTCCGCCTCGGGCAGCATCCCTCCTCCCCTCACGGTCTGTTGTCGTTCCTCCGCTTTCAGTTGGCCGGGCTCCTCCGTTCCCCGGCGGACGGCCGCGGCTGCTCCTTTGTGGTGGGCGATCATGGCGATGACTCTACTACGGCGCATCCCTCCTCCTTCCCGTGCTTCGCCAGCAAAGTACAAGGTAAAAGGGAAAGGAGGAGGCAAGAACCGGACGAAGCATCAAAGTAATATTTAATTATTAGCTCTCACTCTCTCTCTCCTGAACTCTGTATCCCTCTTGTCGGCTTGATTAGCCTGATTAGTGGCTGGGCGTACGTCAACACGGCCCGGGCCCGCCCTCCTCCTCGCCACAGATCTGTTTTAATCTCAAGCACTTTCCATCAAAACAAGGTGACTTTCCAGATATTCCAGTACTTTCTAAAAGCTTAATTCAGGCACTTTAAGGATCTTGTGTGAACCCTGTAATCAGTGTAGACAAAGTGCAGAAGAGAGAGATTATGATGTTTGACGGGTCATTTAATTTACGATCACATGGACCGAATACAGTGTTGCAATTTCTGAATATCGAGTTATGCCACGATATATTTCATTAATTGTTTGGTTCACAATATCTTTCTACGTTTTGGAACAACATGAGGGTGAGTGTATGATGACATCATTTTCATCTTTAAGGACTGAAAATGCATTTGTTATATTTGTGCCGTACATGTGGAAGCTATGAAAGGTGATGTCATAGTATCATGCCTCTTTGTGTTTTGGGGACTTCCTTTGGCAGACTGTGGATTTGATCCTGTCGCTGGTGCAGCAGTTTTGTATCGGTGAGATCAGGAGTGTGTTTTCACAGCAGAGGAGCTCCATGAATGAGTCTTTCACCTACCCAACCCTTTCATCCTGGAGATTTCCTTCATTCAGACCACACCTCACATGTCTGACTGCGTGTGTGAGCACATGTCCTTGACTCTTACAAACTGCTCGTTTGGGATATTTGACATCTTCTATTTCAGTGGCTGAAACTAGCTGTGTGGGCACTTTCAAGAGTGACTGAATGAAGAACGGGTTTCTTTTGATGGCGTTCCGGATTGTTTGTTCAGTTTTCTCCCTGTTGAAATACATTTAGTCCTCATTGTCAGTCTGAGAAGTTTTCTGAGCACTTTCAACACACATATTTTGCAGAAATCAGCACTTTTAAGATTTGAGTCCGATGCCAAAGATATCAGGATTTGGTCAGTCTGTGCAGAAGTATGCAGTATTCTGACATTAGGTATTCTCACCATTTAAATGCACTGATGCATTACTGTATTGCATGTTAGGCTTGTTAAGTTTGTTGTGTGGCTGCACAATAATCAAGCTTTGTGTTGCACATCAATTCTATTTATTTTACGACCATGTCTGTGTCTCTTCCACAGTGGAATGCACAAGACCCCCAGTATATTTGAGCATTTCCTGTTTGTATTTCTGTGTGGTCATCATACTTCCTGTGCCACTGACTCATTCTCAGATAAGAGATGGGCATGAGGCATGTTCAGATCCTTAAAGCCCAAAATATACTTTGGTTTTGATGCGAACGCTTGGAGTCTGTGTGCAGTCGAATGCCTTTCAAAGTATACTTCTTTTGACTTTGGCCTTAAAGGTGAAGTGTGTTATTTTTTGCAGAACATATTGCAGGCGGAATTACAAAAATATTATTTTCTAATGTGTTTCTGGGAGGTCAGGGTGGGAATTTGTTTTCTTATAGTTTTTCCCTTGCAATAAATTACCATGGTTTTACTAAAAAAAACATTTTAACCTTGATATTTGTAGTAAAACCATAGTACTAATACAGGAAAACATATTTTTGCTTCAAATAATATGGTATTTGTAGTAAAACTATTGTAACCACTAGATTAGCCATGGTTAATATATAGTAAAACCATGGTTACTATGGGTGCATTATACTGTAATAAAACCGTGGTTACTATGGGTGCATTATACTGTAATAAAACCATGGTTACTATGGATACATTATACTGTATTAAAACCATGGTTACTATGGATACATTATACTGTATTAAAACTATGGTTATTATGGGTGCATTATACTGTAATAAAACCATGGTTACTATAGATACATTATACTGTATTAAAACTATGGTTATAATGGGTGCATTATACTGTAATAAAACCATGGTGGTTATGGATACATTATGCAGTATTAAAACCATGGTTACTATGGGTGCATTATACTGTATTAAAACTATGGTTACTATGGGTGCATTATACTGTAATAAAACCATGGTTACTATGGGTACATTATACTGTAATAAAACCATGGTTACTATGGGTGCATTATACTGTAATAAAACCATGGTTACTATGGGTGCATTATACTGTATTAAAACCATGGTTACTATGTGTACATTTATATTGTATTAAAACCGTGGTTACTATGGATATATTATACTGTTTTAAAACCATGGTTACTATGTGTACATTATAATGTATTAATACCATGGTTACTATGGATACATTATTCTGTATTAAAACCATGGTTACTGTGGGTGCATTATACAGTAATAAAACAATGGTTACTATGGGTACATTATACTGTATTAAAACCATGGTTACTATGGGTACATTATACTGTATTAAAACCATGGTTACTATGGGTGCATTATACTGTAATAAAACCATGGTTACTATGGGTACATTATACTGTATTAAAACCATGGTTACTATGGGTACATTATACTGTATTAAAACCATGGTTACTATGGGTACATTATACTGTATTAAAACCATGGTTACTATGGGTGCATTATACTGTAATAAAACCATGGTTACTATGGGTACATTATACTGTATTAAAACCATGGTTACTATGGGTGCATTATACTGTAATAAAACCATGGTTACTATGGGTACATTATACTGTATTAAAACCATGGTTACTATGTGTACATTTATATTGTATTAAAACCATGGTTACTATGGGTACATTATACTGTATTAAAACCATGGTTACTATGGGTACATTATACTGTAATAAAACCATGGTTACTATGGGTACATTTATATTGTATTAAAACTTGTTTTAATTAAAATTAAAACATATAATAGTTAAAACATTAAAAATGTTTACTATTATATTGTAACCGCAAAACATATTGCAAGGGAATGCAAAACAAAACTCAATCTACCTTTTTAATTTGACCAAACATGTTCCTGTCCCAAACTCACACCATTGGTTATTATCGAGTGTTGCTAGGAGCAGAATTGTAATAGCACCTCAGAGCCACAGTGTTTACACTTTTTGGGAAGTTATCTTACAAATGGCTTCCTTGTTGTTTCTGCATATTTACCAGGGATTGGAGAAAGTATTTTAATATAAAGATCCTTTGAATTACGTGATGTTGTTCAGACGAGGTGATGATTGTGTAAAATCGTGGTTCACGCGACTCCGATCGGATGTGTTTTAGAGGGAAATGTGGACGTTAAGCGCAGCACTTCAACATGGTGAATAACGAATATTCAACAAATAAATAGGCTAAATAACTATAACCTCTTATTGCACAAAACTATCAAAGTAAGAAATAAGAAAGGCTCCAGTACAGAGCAACTGAAAAACCAAATTCAAAAGCTCATAACTAAGATTTTGGGAACACAATCTATTTCAAGACATTCAGCAGTTTAAACCTTTATTTAATGACATTTTTGAAAACTTTTCAAACCTGTTTTCTAGAAGTTTTCCATAGCAATTTTGACCCATATCTTGCACACCTGCATGGTATCATGTTCTAGCCCTGTAGAAACCACAGTGTAATAATGAAGTACAGCATACTCTAAATGGTCATTTATCAAAGACTAGACTTGGATTTCTGTGAACTGGAATTAGAGTCATTTGGACTGATAGGTATCATACAGTTCCTGTTTGAAAAACTATTTTTACAAACTTGATGACTGTAGATTGGAAGTTTTTAAAAAAGATACTCTTTACTGTTTATTTGGAGCCTGGCTTCTACTCATTGACAAAGACATCTTTTCTCTCATCTTTCAAGGAGAAAATGACCAACGCTGACAGTTGAATCTCAAACGCACCGACTCTGAGTGAGCTGGACGCGGGCCGTCCCGTAATCCCCGCTTGTCGGGTTCAGGGACTATGGGCGATGGGGGCATCGGTGTGGGGGTGAATCAGTCCCATGTGCTGTTTGACCGCTTCGTCCAGGCCACCACCTGCAAAGGCACTCTCAAGGCTTTTCAAGATCTTTGTGACTTCCTGGAACTCAAGCCCAATGAATACCGCGTGTTCTACCACAAACTCAAGTCCAAGCTCAACTACTGGAAAGCCAAAGCTCTCTGGGCCAAGTTAGACAAGCGTGCCAGCCACAAGGAATACAAAAAAGGAAGGGCCTGTGCCAATTCTAAGGTATGAACGTTTTCCTGGGGCAAAACATGCTCAAACATACTCAAAACAGAGTCTTTAAGAGTCTTTGTGGTGTGTTTTGATGTTTTGTACTCTTTTGTTGATTGTGTTCTTCAGTGTCTGATCATCGGAGCTGGGCCATGTGGTTTACGTACCGCCATAGAGCTGGGCTTTTTGGGAGCCAAGGTGGTTTTGCTGGAGAAAAGGGACGCGTTTTCCCGAAACAACGTGCTCCATCTTTGGCCTTTCACTATTCAGGATCTGAGGGGTCTCGGAGCCAAGAAGTTCTATGGCAAGTTCTGCGCTGGAGCCATCGACCATATCAGTGAGTATTATTCAAACATATGTCACTTTAAGATAAAGGAATCTCTGTTCACACCTGAAAGTCCTCATGGAAATGTTGTGCTCATGAGGTCGGAAGTAGTAGTTACGATACAGTGTTCAAGTGATTTTAGTCGGAATGATGATTTGCAATGTCATATTTGTTTTTCTTTTTACTTACTGACAAAGACAAATCAAATATATATATTTAAAATGTCCTAAGTCCACAAGAGGGTGCAATTTAAAGGAGAAATATGTAACATTGCCATCAAGTGTTTCAAATGGGTACTGCAGTACAAATGGGTGACTTAAATGGGTGACTTAAATGGGAGACCAATGTCAGCAAGATTGTTAAAAAAGCTCACCAGCGACTTTTCTTTTTAAGACAACTTAAGAAATTTAAGGTGTCCAAGGTGGGAATGCTCCACTTCTACAGTGCTGTGATAGAGAGCACACTTACTTTCTCCATCACTGTATGGTGGGGTAATTGCTCAGCAGAGGATAAATATGCGCTGAATAGGGTGGTTAGGACAGCGTCAAGGATAATTGGGTTGGACCTCCCTAAGATCTGTGACATTTACAACACCCGTCTACTTAAAACTGGACTGAAAATACTTAAAGATTATTTGCACCCCGCTAATTCCCTTTTAATGGCATCAGATCCCGAACCACCCGTTTTTCAAATAGCACTTATCCACAAGTTGTGAGGTCCCTCAATTTACACCAACAATCGTTATCTGCTCTGCTTACACAATTATGTCCTCAGTATCACTAAATGCATTAGCATTTTATCTGATTTATTTATTTATTTGATCATTTATTATACTTATCCATTGGTAGCAACCCAAGTATTTGTCTTTTGATTTTGTTTTGTTTTTATTGTATATGTCATGTCTGATGATGTGTTGTAATTTTGGTCCAATACTGTCTTGTACTGTCCTGAGTGAGTCAAATCACTAAAATGAATTCCAGGCGATTTGTATCGTTTTGGCAAATAAAGACTTGAACTTGAACTTGAACTTAAAAATATTGGAGAGAGTGGTCTCCCCCGCCCCCTCCTTCCCAGACTCGAAGCTCACGCGGGTTGCCAGGTTGAGGTCACGCAACAGGAATGAGCAAACTGACAATGGCAAGCGGCAAGTTGATCAGCTAATGTATACGTTTGCAATGTTGTTATTGTTTGAAAATTATAAACCAGCTCTGTCAATGTTAGCTAGATGTTTTGCTGGCTTCCATGGCTACAGCGCGCTGTGTTTGCCCGCTAACTTGTTTCAAATCTGGCAACCCGTAGTGTCTAAATACTATTGGGGAATGGGCAGTGGGCGGGATCACACAGGCCAAAACACTAACAGAAATTCCGGCCCAGAACGGACATTTCAAAGTAGAATATTCTGGCTGTAACATTGTTTTGGAGTAGCCAGTATTTCAACTTCTTTGACACTCTTTACTGTGTGATTATTAGATACATTAATACTGATTTGATGCATTATGAATGCATGCATGCCTATAACAGACACCATGCATCTTATATACATTTAGACATCGCACAAATCTGACATTTTGAAGAATGTCTCCCGTCTGCTTATACATTAATGTCTGTGTTTGCTTTAATGTCTCGTCAAGACGGTGCAGACTTAATCCCGTCTGTTTACACTCTCGAAATGCACTAACAGCCCTGTTTACATTACATTAATATCGTCTAAAGATGGGTATTGTGATTAAAAACAGCGTTGAGTCTCGTGCAGGAGCGCTCATCACACGACACAAGTGCACGGGCAGACACGCATGTGAACGTTTGAAAGCAGTCGGCTGTAATCAAGGTAGTGAATTTAGTCAGATCTGGGTAATGCTGGTATTTTTTAACATCGATGGCTATTAAAGTATTGAACTGAGCAGAGATTCCATCACACTTTAGTCCTAAACGCTTTAAATGAAGCTAACCTAACCCTAACTCTTTGCATACTGGATTTGTGTTTGTGGAATCTCTTGTTACAGGTATTCGACAGTTGCAGCTGATGCTTTTGAAGGTTGCTCTTCTCCTGGGCATTGAGATTCACGTCAATGTGGAATTCAAAGGCCTCATTGAGCCGCCAGAAGACCAAGAGAATGAGAGTAAGATCACGTTATCTTGCTTTCATATTACAGTTCAGTTGGTCCATTCACATGTTTCCCCTTCAAACACTGCTCCTGGGAAAGACCAGAGAAGAAGTCTTGTGGGAAAAGAGCTTGAGCATGCTGTTGGTTTTTTCCAGGAATCGGGTGGAGAGCTGATGTTCACCCCAAAACACATCCAGTTAATGAGCTGGAGTTTGATGTCATCATCGGAGCTGATGGGAGGAGAAACACACTGTCAGGTAAAATGATCACACTTCATTTCATTATTATGAACATCCTGTCCAAGTCTTGGGCTTTTAACCCTTTAAGCTCTGTTGGTGTCCTTAAAGATTTCCTGTTTCAATTGCATACCCAAAATTAAAGGCTTAAAACTCGACAAAAATAAAAGCAAGAAGGGTCAGTTGTTTGGATCATCAGCCGAATGGGAGGATAAACTAAAAGTTAAAATGAGACAGTTTACCCAACAGACTAGTGCGACGCGTGCATCACGATTGAATAAACGCCCACTTTGCAGCCATTGACCAGGAGAATAAGAAATGCCAAAGCCAAACTCAGGTCAGAAATGTACATTATTTTCTTATTTTTCTTATTTTACATTTATATATCTCTGGGAATAAATACAGTGGCTCTGAAAATGTAGTTTTGTTTTGTTCCCAATCATGTCAGCTGTATCTGAGACAGAGCGATCAAAAGTTACAACATTACAAATATAATTGATCATAGTGTCCAAAAACATCTCCAAACAAATAAAAGATAATAATTGTACATAAGAACTAATTACACATGCAAACACAACAATGACTAAAGGTTTGCATAGCATGCAGACATGATTTTAGTCATGAGATTTCACAGAATGAGTTTCATTCTGTGTCATTTGAGTCATCATTGAGTCTGTGTCGTGTATTTGGCGCCATCTCCTGGTGGTCATATGTAACATTGTGCTTCATGTGGATTATCTAATGATCTATACATCTGATTATCTTGTGTTTGGACTCCATTGAAAGATAATCACAGACTCTAAGTAATGGTTTATGTTTAATTTATGGTTTGTGAAGTTATAAGGGAACATGTGGCATATAAGCAACACTAGCATAATTATCAAATACATATAATTAGCTGTTACTCGCTATATTTTCATCTGTGAGTAAATCAAATAGTCTGGTTGTATTTTACTCTTTAAGATCTTTCCAACAACATATGACACATGAATATTTGATCAGTTTGATGTTTTTACCGATTGCAATAAATCTAATAAATAATCAAAACGTATCACTTCTGATTTGTCTGCAAATTTTAAAGCACTTGTTCAGTTTTGGTTATCATGTCTACATGCATTGGAAAGTAGAGCTTCTAAACTTTCAAACGAAACCTTTTGTGTTGGTCAAAACTGCAGTTATTAATATATTGTTGTGGGCCAGTATGCAACCACCCAGAACACCCTAACAACTACTTAGCAACCATATTACACCCTTTCAACCCTTTTCAACATTATCTAAACACATTAGCAGCGGCATACACTTGAGCATGTTTCTGCCGTCTCTGCAGGGTTCAAGAGGAAGGAGTTCAGGGGCAAACTGGCTATTGCCATTACAGCCAACTTCATCAACCGCAACACGACAGCAGAAGCAAAGGTGGAGGAGATCAGTGGAGTCGCCTTCATCTTCAACCAGAAGTTCTTTCAGGACCTCCGAGAAGCCACAGGTGCAACAGTCGGTTTGACCGATACTTTCCCACTTAATCGGTTATCGGTTCTTTAACGTCAGGAGTAAATCTGGCATCCCTCTTCTGACTGTCGTAATCCATCTCTCTCAATGTCGTTCTCTCTCTCTCACAATGTTGTTCTCTCTCTCTCTCTCTCTCGCTCTCTCTCTCTCTCTCACACACTCTCAATGTCGTTCTCTCTCTCTCTCTCTCTCTCTCTCTCTCTCTCTCAATGTCGTTCTCTCTCTCTCATGACATCACTCTCTTGTTCTCTTGCTGTCGATTTGCAGGGATTGACCTGGAAAACATTGTCTACTACAAGGATGACACACACTACTTTGTAATGACAGCCAAAAAGCAAAGTCTGCTGGAGAAAGGAGTCATCCTACACGTGAGTGATCAAAGACTTCACATCGCTCTTTTATTCTCAATGGTTCACACAAAAACTGAAAATTCAGTCATCATTTCCTCACCCTTATGTTCCAAGCCTGTATGACTTGCTTTCTTCTGTGTAACACAAAACGAGATGTTTAACAGAATGTTCACGCTGCTCATTTCCATACAATGATAGAATATAGTGACCAGGGTCTGTTTAGCTTTTAAAAGGACAAAAACGCCACAATAGCTCCATAAAATGATCATAAATGTCCATTCAAGTTGCTATATTCTAGATCTTTTACATCGTTAATCACTGATATCACCCCGCCACCATTTTAAATAGATTGATATAAACATTGAAACCACTTTTTGTCCACAAACAGCTTCTATATGTGCCAGAAACATGTGAAACGTACATGCTATAGGTTATTCGGCTCGTCGAACGATGTGTATCATATTTGACGCACACGGCGTTATAGGGTTAAATATACAGAAGTGCGAAGGAGATGTGTAGGGAAGGAGTCGTATCGACTTTTTTGTCCTTTTTGGCGCTTGACAGCCCCTGTAGGCTTTTGTTCTATGGAAAAGAGCAGCATGAACACATTCTTCTTTTGTGTTCTATTAGTTTGGAACAACATGAAGGTGAGTAGTTGATTACAATTGCAGTCAAAATTGCATTTTGGCTCTTGTCAGCCCGCTTTGTTTCAAAGCCAGCACAATGGGACGGGGCCACTGACGTTCCCACTCATTAGGTGTCTCTGCCAAAGACCAGAGAGTATATGTGATCATTAATGTGAATGGACAGTTTGTTCCCATTTTTCCACAATGAACTCTTCAGCTCTTGCTCGCTCTCTCTTTTCCTCTCTCGCTCTCTCTTTTCCTCTCTCGCTCTCTCTTTTCCTCTCTCACTCTCTCTTTTCCTCTCTCGCTCTCTCTTTTCCTCTCTCACTCTCTCTTTTCCTCTCTCACTCTCTCTTTTCCTCTCTCGCTCTCTCACTCTCTCTTCAGCTCTCGCTCTCTCTTATCCTCTCTCGCTCTCTCTTCAGCTCTCGCTCTCTCTTTTCCTCTCTCACTCTCTCTTCAGCTCTCGCTCTCTCTTTTCCTCTCTCACTCTCTCTTCATCTCTCGCTCTCTCTTTTCCTCTCTCACTCTCTCTTCAGCTCTCGCTCTCTCTTATCCTCTCTCGCTCTCTCTTTTCCTCTCTCACTCTCTCTTCAGCTCTCGCTCTCTCTTTTCCTCTCTCGCTCTCTCTTCAGCTCTCACTCTCTCTTTTCCTCTCTCACTCTCTCTTCAGCTCTCAGCTCTCTTTTCCTCTCTCACTCTCTTCAGCTCTCGCCTCTCTTTCCTCTCTCGCCTCTCTTCAGCTCTCGCCTCTCTTTTCCTCTCTCGCCTCTCTATCATGCTCTCGCCTCTCTTATCCTCTCTCAGCCTCTCTTCAGCTCTCGCCTCTCTTTTCCTCTCTCGCTCTCTCTTCAGCTCTCGCTCTCTCTTTTCCTCTCTCACTCTCTCTTCAGCTCTCGCTCTCTCTTTTCCTCTCTCACTCTCTCTTCAGCTCTCGCTCTCTCTTTTTTGCTCTCTCTTTTCCTCTCTCGCTCTCTCTTTTCCTCTCTCGCTCTCTCTTCAGCTCTCGCTCTCTCTTTTCCTCTCTCGTTCTCTCTTCCACACTCTCTCGCTCTCTCTTTTACTCTCTCGCTCTCTTTTTTCCTCTCTCGCTCTCTCTTTTACTCTCTCGCTCTCTCTTTTCCTCTCTCGCTCTCTCTTCCACTCTCTCTCACTCTCTCTTCAGCTCTCGCTCTCTTTTTTCCTCTCTCGGTCTCTCTTTGGCTCTCTCGCTCTCTCTTTGGCTCTCCCTCTATCTTTCGCTCTCTCTTCAGCTCTCTCTCTCTCTCTTTCCCTCTCTCACTCTCTCTTTCAATTCAATTCAAATGAGCTTTATTGGCATGACAAATTGTACATTGTATTGCCAAAGCATTTATATGAGCATGAAAAATAAAAAATTAACAAAGTAGAACAAATTCTGTATTAAAAAAGTGTGGAAAAACAGGGAAAAAAATCAATAAATAAAATAAACAGTGTATATACTTTGAGTGTGTGTGTGTGTGTAAATGTAAATGGGCGCATCACTGTTTGGTCGACTCTTCCCTCTTTCACTCTCTCTTCCTCTATCTCTTGCTCATTCCCTCTCTAGCTCTCACTCTCTCCATCTCTCTCTCTTCCTCTCTTTCGCTCTATCTCTCGCTCATTCCCTCTCTAGCTCTCACTCTCTCCATGTCAATTTCACTCTTTTCCTCTCTCTCTCTCTCTTTCTCTCTCTCGCTCTGAATTTAATTTTCAATTTCTCTCTCTCTCTCTCTCATACAAATTCACATCAACTGATATAATGAGGCACAGTAATGGCTCTAATTGATGTAGCCTGAAAGGCTGCAAGAGAGTCATGCTTGTGTTGCTCTTTTTTCTGGATGAATTACAGTGTCTAACACACTTGTGTCTAATACTTCAGCATTGCACATTACCTGCAATAGTGCTGATTGTGAACGCTCTTGTGTTTGAATGCACTTGACTGTCAGCAGAAACAAACACTTCAGTCACAGCCGCATGAATCACTGAAAGGCCCCATGGACTCTATTGCAACATTCATTAGCTTGTAGTCCATGTATATTCGCTGTTAGGCCATCTATAATTGAATGTACTTAGTAAAATATTAGCAGATAAACACATTTAAAATGTGCTGACTCCCAGGAAACTGGACAAACAATATTCATATGCATGTAGACGATTTCCTTCCCCCAATAAAAAAAGAAAGTACCGTTTTTGGGATGTGACGCAAACTAAAGAATGATTGCAATTTTTATTTTTTGTTTTTAAAAGGACAAGCTCCTTGATATGTCCTGTCCCAATTACTTGCTTCAATATTAAGTGCATTAAACATATATATATATATATTTTTTTCATTTCTTATGGGTGTTAAAGACCTTTGGTCAGGAAAGAAGCAAGCTGGGACCCTAAAGTTTTAATTATTATATCAATTATAATCAGAGTCTGTAAAAGCATATAAATATGAGATAGCTATGTGTTATATATCATTGGAACATATATATCACTGCCAAACTGCAGAGAGTTTTAGTGTATGAAATTCCCACAGACACACACAGAAACACAAGTGTCTTTTGTTATAGCTATAATACAGAAGCTGGTCATGTAAATAACTACAAACTCCGTAACGGTCATTTCTCTGTGTGGTCAGCGCCTCTTCTATGAGTCGTGTGAATGTCCCGATCTAAGGGGGAGAGATTGAAACTGCACACGCTTAATGCAGCTAGACTATAACGTGATGACTCAAGACTTATTGAATCATAATATATGTGTCACTGTGCGTTTCTTATCGTGAAGACAATTGGCAAAACACTTCTTTATTAATACGAGTGAGTTTGTTTTTTTGTGGGTTAAAGATGGATTAAAGAAAGGTGTCTTTTGCACGCTTTTGTTTTTGTTTTGGCTTGTTTTTAAAATAAATATCGAAAACTCCTTTAAATAAAAGATGCATTGATAGATCTTAAATATAAGTATATTTTGCTCACTGCATACGGCTCACTGTATACTGCTCACGGCACACTGCATACTGCACACCGCACACTGCTTACTGCATACCGCAACTGTATACTGCTCATGGCACACTGCACACCGCACACTGCTTACTGCATACCGCACACTGCATACCGCACACTGCGTACTGCACACCGCACACTGCTTACTGCATACCGCACACTGCATACTGCACACCGCACACTGCTTACTGCATACCGCACACTGCGTACCGCTCACGGCATACTGCATACCGCATACTGAATACTGCACACCGCACACTGCATACCGCACACTGCATACTGCACACCGCACACTGCTTACTGCATACCGCACACTGCATACTGCACACCGTACACTGCTTACTGCATACCGCACACTGCGTACCGCTCACGGCATACTGCATACTGAATACTGCACACCGCACACTGCATACCGCACACTGCATACCGCTCACGGCATACCGCACACTGCATACCGCTCACGGCATACCGCACACTGCATACCGCACACTGCATACCGCACACTGCATACCGCACACTGCATACCGCACACTGCATACCGCACACTGCATACCGCACACTGCATACCGCACACTGCACACCGCTCACTGCATACCGCACACTGCACACCGCATACTGAATACCGCACTCTGCATACCGCTCATGGCATACCGCATACTGAATACCGCACACTGCATACCGCACACTGCACACCGCACACTGCACACCGCGCACTGCATACCGCTCACTGCATACCGCTCACTGCATACCGCTCACGGCATACTGCATACCGCATACTGAATACTGCACACCACACACTGCATACCGCCCACCGCATACCGCCCACTGCACTCTGCACACCGCACACCGCACATGATTAATTGTTGCATTAATTGCCCAAATAGGCGAATAATCGGTTAAGAGCTAATGATTAATCGTTCTAATAATCGTTAGAATAATTGATTCTCAAAATAAAAGTTAGTTGCAGCCCTAGTGATTGATTGATGGTTTTTATGTCTCATGCAGGACTACGCAGACACAGAGATGCTGCTCTCCAGGGCGAATGTTGACCAGAAGGCTTTGCTCTCTTACGCCAGAGAGGCGGCCGATTTCTCCACCAACCACCAGCTTCCTACGCTGGACTTTGCCATCAACCACTACGGCCAACCTGATGTTGCCATGTTTGACTTCACCTGCATGTACGCCTCAGAAAATGCGGCACTGGTCCGCCAGTGCAATGGGCATAAGCTACTGGTGGCATTGGTGGGAGACAGTCTTCTAGAGGTGAGGGAACATAGGAAATAGAAATGTTCTTGCAGAGGGTTTGAGATTTATTATTAATGCCAACTCTAATAAAGATGAAGTAGCTTCTTAAAACAACTTCTGAAAAGACATTTTCTCACATGCATTTAAAAACCGCCACTTAAGCGTCGGTGGCAGTGGAAACAACACACAATTATACTGTCTAGACCAAAACCCTGCGGGTAGTTTTTCCACCGTTCTTCTTATTGTAGGTGACCGATTGCTAATATGCATTTTACAGCCTCTCATATGACCAATGAAAATGTGTTTGTGTTTTTTTGTGTGTGTGTGTGTGAACAGCCATTCTGGCCAATGGGCACTGGAATAGCGAGAGGATTCTTGGCAGGGATGGATACAGCGTGGATGGTGCGGAGTTGGGCTCAGGGAAACACTTCTTTGGAAGTGCTGGCTGAACGGTAAGACTAGCACACTGCATACCGCACACTGCTCACTGCATACTGCTCACTCCATATAGCTCACTGCATACTGCTCACGGCACACTGCATACTGCACACCGCACACTGCTTTCTGCACACTGCATAGTACACACGGCATACTGCTCACTACATACTGCTCACTGAATATGGCTCACGGCACACTGCATACTGCACACCGCACACTGCACACAGCTTACTGCACACTGCTAACTGCACACTGCTAACTGCATACCGCTCACTGCATACCGCTCACTGCATACCGCTCACTGCACACGGCGTACTGCACACGGCGTACTGCACACGACACACTGCATTCCGCTCACTGCATACCCCACACTGCATTCCGCTCACTGCACACTGCATACAGCACACTGCTAACTGCTGATAGCATAGTGAACACGGCATACTGCACACTTTACACCGCTCACTGCACACCGCTCACTGCACATGGCACTCTTCACATGGCACACGGCACACTGCCTACCGCTAACTGCACACGGCACACTGCCTACCGCTAACTGCATACCGCTCACTGCGCACAGCGCTCTGCACACGGCACACTGCATCAGCATTTCCTGCGCCACAGCAAAATAAGTTCAAAAGAGTTTTGAGTAACCCTGTTTAAGTTTTTATTTGATGCAATGTTCTTTTTCTTCTTGCACTATTTTGGCTGGACACTGCAAAAGCATTTCAAATTGCATGGGAAAAACAGCATGTTTTGACCATACATCTCTTGGGTTTCAGGGAAAGTATCTATCGCCTGCTTCCTCAAACAACGCCTGAGAACGTGAGTAAGAACTTCGGTCAGTACAGCGTTGATCCAGCCACACGATACCCAAACATCAGCCTCCACCAAGTGAGACCGAACCAGGTGGGTTTACATGCAGCATTTTATTTAGTTTATTTATTTATATAAATTCCCAATGCGATCTAATTCCTCATGGTTTAGAGGACTCGCGGAGGACGCCACCTGTATTGTTGCCTCCGCGTCTGAGACCTGTTCTCCGTGGCATCTACGCACAACTCGCCAAGCGTCCCACCGAGAGCGAGAACCACATTATAGCGACCACGAGGAGGTTACCCCATGTGACTCTACCCTCCCTAGCAACCGGGCCAATTTGGTTGCTTAGGAGACCTGACTGGAGTCACTCAGCACGCTGTTTTCAATAATGAAAAATTAGAAACGTTGCTGAGTAATGTTCGATTCATTAAAGCGTTCAACAATCCTAATAGAAAACATATTGCTGTAAATATCTGAAAAACATGAATAAAACAACACCTTTGCACCTTTCCTTATATTAGTGCTCCTGACAGTTGTGCCAGCGCCTTTTGCACAGACAAGCATCAATTTAAAACCAATTTAACGACCCAGTCTTTCCACAGGTGCGACATCTCTTAGACACCGGAGAGACCAGGGATTTGCACATTGACATGGAGAATGTGGTCAACTCTTCAACCCCTAAACTCTCAAGAAACGGTGGGTAGACTGTGGTTCATCAGTATTGTATATTTTCTCTTTTATACATGTGATGGACTCAACGTAAACTTGACTCATCATTTTCATCCTAGAACTTCTACTTGAGAAGCATTTGCAAGGTAACTGTGGATGCTTCCAATCCGAATGCATGATGCAATGTTTTAAAAGAGTAGTCTGACATAGACTGGTATGATGTCATTCAGTGCTTGTAGACTTAAGCACAGCTGTTGCACTGCCATTACTAACATTGCATAAGGAAAACGAAAGGGACTGTTTTAACCGTTTCCGACGTTGTGAATGTCTTGAATGTTCCATAACCCCTCAAAAGAGAATGAAATGCACCTTGGAAGGTTTTTAGACCCTGGTGAGGTCATGTGACTAACACTGATACAAACACTGGTTCCTCGCTAGAGCGTTACATTGCTAAATGCTCAGATTTGCACCGATTGACTTTGCTTTCCTCCTTCAGAATCCATCGTGCGCTCCAGTAAGCTGCTGAACTGGTGTCAGAGGCAGACGGAGGGCTGCAGGGGTGTCAGCGTGTCTGATCTCACCACGTCCTGGAAGAGCGGTCTGGCCCTGTGCGCGCTCATCCACCGATACAGGCCAGACCTCATGTGAGTGCAGCATGCCACATGCTGATCCTAACAAAAGTCCTGTGTTATTACGCTGCTATATTTAGAGATGCTGGAATGGAGGACAAACACTGGAGCAGCAGAGATTCAGTTCAGGCAAAGAATGACAAAACTTCAATTTGAGAGCAGATGGAAGTTTTACGGCCTTGTCATGAGAAAATGGTTTTAACAGATAGGAGCTGCACGTTTATGCCGCTCGTTTACAAAGAAAAAGCTTGTGCCCGGCCTGCCCGAGAGCGTCCCAAAGATGACCGCAGAGTGGACTGACTCGCCTTGAAAGGGGCTTTGATATATTAGCTCGCTGGGGCTCTGATAAACAAGTGCAAGTGATGGCCCGCCGTTGCCGTAGCAACCTAGAAAAGAGATGTGGCTGATGCGGAAGCCCAAACGCGACGCCTCGCTCACGCCCTGCTCACGGAGTATGTGTGAATCCTTAAAATTACAATAATTTTTGTGTTTTCTAGTTTACCTTTGAAGTAAACCTTCACTATCATCCAGGGCTGGACTGGTAATCTGGCATACCGGACATTTTCCCGGTGGGCCGACGCACTTTGGGGCCGATCAGGGGCGGACTGGCCATTGGGAGAACCGAGCAAGCCGGTGGGTCGGCCGCGAAACAGACCGAATGTGCCGCGATAAGCTAAAATGAACATTCTACAATATTATGATTGCAGATTTTTACCAAAAGGTTTAAATGTGATTTTAGGACATGGTTAATGAAAGTCAGGTTGGGGCATGTTGTCACAAGTCATTTATCAATTGCAATATTTGATGGCCAAAACGTTTGGATATTTTTGTACGCTATCTTTTCCATTTTTGCTACTTCATGAATCAATTTGTGCCTCAAACGTTTGCAGCTACTGTGTTTAATATGCTGTTTAATGCTGGTGTAGATTTAAAGAGGCGTTCATTTTTGTTTGCTCGCTGTGATGGAGGGGCACACTGCATACCACACACTGCACTGGTGAAAATATCATGGCTCCTATTGCAAGAGTGTTTAGTCAGTCGGCACAGTTGATATGTCTTCACCTCGTTACATATAATGGTCTATTTAATGTCTTTGATTTGTGCTTTTATGTATCACACTAATATCAGTGCATCTGGGGCAGTTGCTCTCTTGCAGTGGGGCAGAAGGGCAGGATCTCATGTTGCATCTGTTTTCAGCAGCTGAACAGCCCCATTAGTATTTGACACACATTAACATTATTAGAGCTAATGCTGAGTGACCTTTAAAAGCTTCTGTTTGTTCTGGTCAGCTGAGCTTCACTGCGTTTGTGTTTGTGATGCAGCATTAGTTGAATCCTCACCGGAGGATACTGGAGGCCAATAATGCCCTCCCTCACTCTCCTCTAGATACAGTGCGTTGCTGAAGCGTTACGTGTGGGGTATTAGAAGGACATGTTGAAAGTCATCTGTTCTGTCACCACAGCAAATTTGGCAACTCTACCTCAAACACTCTAGCGCCACCAACTGCCCAAATTATGCACTCACGTTTATGTTAATACGTTTTGAACTGTGAGTCCTAGAAACTAAATTACAAAATGTTTGCGCCAAAAAAATTGGCCTGCATCATCTAGAGGCACTCTTGATAAAAATATAATCACCGAATTTTGATAAACTATATGAAAATGTTTTCGAATAGCACTTCAATGAATTTGCAGAAGAAAGTGCAAAATTGAATTTGAGGCTGTATCTCCACAACGCTTTCAGGGATTGGGACTAAAATTGGTACGTGTCATCACCATTAGGCCCTGAGGTTACCTGCATAGTTTTGGAGCACTGCCCCCTACTGGTAAGGAGATAGCAAAAATTCTTAGATTTTTTTTTGGGGCTTTTTTAACACTTGAACACTTGACCAAAATAACAAAAAATGTCTCTTTAGATCAAGTGCTACATTCTGACCATGCGTTCATACCAGAGGCGGCGAGAGCGTCAAAATTCAGTCTAGCTGCCCTGCCAACAACGCTATGAAAGATTCGTGGGCGCACTGACGTAGTTGAAATAGGCGGCAACGTTCGTTGAGTGCTTGGTTTTGTGAACTATGTTTAAAGGGGTCACAAAACATCCAGACATGTTGACCGGTATCTTTATTGCCGACATATCACAAGTAGCGTACATCCTCATGAAATCTTTTAATATGTTATTATATAATATTATATAAACCATAATATCCACTTCATCAACTCACCTGGCACACCAACAATTTCAGACACCTTTGTCCACTCATTGTTTTTTTTTTAAATGTATATCCTTGTAAGCAAACAGGGACAGATCATATATTACGGGAAAACCCGCAATGGCAATAATCAATTGTCTTCGGAACTATTGCTTGGTGGGAACCAAAGTTTACCCTGTTGTGTTCTTTAGACTTCGCTAAAGCGGAGCACGCCGAACCGCGTCAAAGCCCACACCGCCCAAGACGCACCGTTTCTCCCCACCGAGAGACGCTGGCTGCCATAGAAAATGAATGACTTCCGGTCGATTTGACGCTCTCGACGCCTCTGGTCTGAACGCACCCATGAGTCAAACGATACCACATTTTCCTATGTTGGCCATTTTCAATGTCGGCCATTTTGAATTTAGTCATAAAATGCTGTATTTTAGGAAACGACTTGGCGTATCAATACGAAATTTGGTATGCGTCTTTGGCACCATGCTCTGAAGGGACTCAATGTTTTGGGACAGCGCCACCTTGTGGTCATAAATTATAATGCTATTTGTAGAAATGCAATGCTGCTCATTGTTCCGATAATTGGCTTGACCACGGTATAGCTTCTTGCAGCTATATTTCAATATACAACCATTAGTTCCGGTCTTCACAATCGTGCCGAAACAGGGCCATATCGCACTCTTGCTCATGTGGTATTGCTTTATTATATCCCCTATAGCATTTGCATATTAACATGATTATGCATTATAGTAATGTTCACTGCTTTGTTATTGTGTCTTATAGTGACTTTGACTCTCTGGATGAGAAAGATGTGGAGAAGAACAACCAGTTGGCTTTTGATGTGGCTGAAAGAGAGTTTGGGATTTCTCCCATCATGACCGGGAAGGAGATGTCTGTTGTGGTGGAGCCTGACAAGCTCTCAATGGTGATGTACCTCAGCCAGTTCTACGAGATGTTCAAGGACACGGTGCCACCTGTTGGTGAGTTAAAGCACTGCAATGATGCAAGAGACAATGTGTGATTTGATTATGCTGTTTTAAGAGAATCACAACTCCTATCCATTGAGAGTTTGGGGTAGTTTATCATTCTTATTTCTTTTCTTGTTCTAGAAAATCACAACCTGAGTCCTGAGGAGAAGGCAGCGTTGTTTGCCAGCACTAAATCACCCATCTCATTCCTCAGTAAACTGGGCCAAAGCATCGCCATCTCACGTAAACGAAACCCAAAGGTAGTCAACCACAGCTTCTGTTTCACACTGCGGGATTGTTTGGTTCTTTTGGCCTAAATACTCAACTCCTCCTCAAAATCTATTATAGGACAAAAAGGAAAAGGAATTGGATGGATTGGGGAAAAGAAGAAAGACCAGCCAGGCAGGACAATCAGAGGATGTAAGGCAAAAGTTTAGACCATTAGATTTACAAAATATTGTTTTTTGTTGAAGCACTCACTTAAACGCTTCATTTCTGTTCTTTAAAACATCAGGGTGAGATGCTGAGCATTCCTCTAGACGACAGGCCCACTTTATCGACAGCCCTGACAGAACGTAAAATCGAGTCTTCTGCAGCAGCTCACAACAACAACAGAGTGAAATCGATGGCCACACAGCTGCTAGCGAAGTTTGAAGAGAACGCTCCGGCACAATCTACTGGACTGAAGAGACAGGTGGGCTGGAGTTTGGATGTCTGTATGTGTGTGTGGAGTTATTGCCCAAAATCCCCCCCCCCCTCCCCCCTGCATATTGGGTGACTGCTATGGGGACATGGTGGATTATTCCCCAAAGTGACAATTGAATTAAAGGCTCTTCCTTAAAATATTTTGGTTCTGATATGCGATGACAGGCCAAGCAGGTTTTAACAATGCACATATATTATTTCCTAAAAGACGAGGCACTCTATCTAGGTCAGTCTTAAGGACAAAACATACTCTACGCAAGTATATGAACGCAGATGCGAGCACTTAGCCTCCGTTTTGCCAGTGAGCAGTCCGGATGCTTAACATGCGTTCTTGCGTTACTGTGACTGTTATGAGGCTTTTCCACTGCACGGTACAGCTCGACATGTCTCAGCATTTTGGGGGTTTTCCACTGTGGATAGCACCTGGCACCTTTTTAGTACCACCTCGGTCGAGGTTCCAAGCGAGCCGAGCGATACTAAATGTGACGTCTAACCCTGCAGATCACTGATTGGTCAGAGAGAATCATCACTACCTGCGTCACTGGGTTTGCGACACGCGACATCAACCCGCTAGTTTTAAAGTTAGCAACAGTGATAGCGGTATCATTTGTTCACGCGACTTTCATATTGTAAAAAGAAATGGCTGTAAATAAACGAGGTGCAGACGTTCCTCTCGTTAGCGACAAACTAAACAAAGAAGTCTCTCAGGAAGTGTCTCAGCTGTTGCCCGCACACGGCTACCACTTCCGTTTTAGCGGTTCTGTATAGATATCTATAGTGTTGATGTCAAAGTCATTCATAATATCTTGTATGACATCTCTGACCATCTCATGTCACGTTATAGTTTAGTGTAATAGTACAAGACGGGCAGGGAGGAGGCGGGAACCGGCTGAACAGTCAACATAAAGGTTTAATGATATAAATCATTAAAACAGCAAAAAACATAAACGAACAGACAGACATGCAACGCGGCCGCATGCGTCTATCTCTCTCTCACTCTCTCAAACTGGCACCTCCGGCTCATCTTTATCCCCCTCCCGGCTGATTGGCCCGATCCAGGGCCGACCCCGCCCTCCTCCTCATCACACTCCTCTATCCTGGAGGGAGGGCATTGCCCTTCCGACCTAACATGCCGGCAGGACTTCCCCGCCTTTCTGGAGCCCTGGGAGAGAGAGCGAGGGCGAGCGACAAAGAGAGAGAGAAAAACTTGCTCGCTGGTTCCCGGACACGTTGTCGCCCAGTCCTCAACCGCTCCACTGGGTCCTCCCCGCATGCGTCTCTCTCTCTCTCTCTCTCTCTCGAACTGACGCCTCCGGCTCGTCTTTATCCCCCTCCCGGCTGATTAGCCCAATTCAGGGCTGGCCCCGCCCTCCTCCTCATCACATTCAGGTAAGCAAATTTTTTTGAGTGTTAAACTGGGACGGGAGGGAGCAGCTATATTTATACATACATACACACACACATACACATGTGAAAGTGTATGTGTTACTTTATATTACGTTTACAACTATTTTAATCGCATTTAAGCATCTAAAACATTTAGTGACAAAAAACATCTCTGCATTTTCACGTAGTAAAGAGGTGCTGTAGACACCATCCATAACATACGTAATGCATTTTGATCAACTCTTCTTAGTAGCTTCAATATAAACAGGAAGAGTGGAGTGCAGAAAAGGGGCGGGGCTTAATAAGGTGGCTTTGTATATGAAGCTTGTGTTCTCTGCATCACTGTGCTGTCATCTACTGGAGCTGTGGAAGATAACGAGTCCGTTTAGTTCTCACGTGTCTTTGGTCACGCAAGGAGGGACTCTTTGTATGTCTGTGCACACGTGTGTTTCCTTCAACTTCCTGCATGAAAGCCGTTACATGTCTCGTAGTACATCGATACTTTTCGTGCATGTCAGTTCATTCAAAATTCATTGTTTTCTTTTGCTGCTTTCAGTTTGATGTATGTATGGTATATTGCAGGTGTCTCCTGATTTATCACTCTTTTTCTTTTCCGTTCTCTTCCCTCACTCCTTTCATGAATGTTGATGGTGGCTCATACTTTGCTTTGGCATTTCCTCGCATGTCATGGGTCACAGGGACATTACATGCCCAACCTGGGGCTCCTCATGACCCCGTCTGCGACCCCTCCGTCTCTGAAAGAGTCTGTGCATCTTGGCCCGGTCCCGGCATGGAGGAAGGTAACGAGTGTAGTGCAATCCCATGTCCACCCACTCAGATCACCCCGACTCATCCATATGTGTCATTGTCTTTTTGTGTAGATTATAACACTGTGTTTGTATTATGTTGAAGTGTGTCCTAGTAACATATACATTTATTGAATCCTCTTATGGTATTGTAGTAGTGCACCTCCCTTTGGTATTCACAGTCATTTTTGACCGGAAGGGTCAGATGTGTACCCCTTTTTTGATGATGATGATGATGATGATGATGATGATGATACTTCCCTGAAGTAAGAACAATACAATTTTGCATTTCTTTTGTTATTTTAATCTTATTTACATGTACATTTATAAATGTTACCATTAATTTGCATAAACTATTCAGAAACTAAACTTCTATGAATTGAATCGTGAAGTAAAAATGAGATTGTGGCATAAATTGCAGCAGATGTCTTTGATCTGGTGAATATAATATCAATAATGAGTTGAAGATCATGTGACGTCAGTAACAGACAGTAGATGTCTGTACACACACACTGTACAGTCTGATGATTATTAATAACTAATTTTATATTGTATCACAAGATATGCATTAGGAGATATATTTACACATGATCAAACTGTTATTTGTCAAAGTTTAGCTTTTAAAATTCATGTGACGTGTCAGTTTTAGCAGTTAATGTCATTATGATCAGTCAAACCTGACCATGATGTTACAAACACACAGAATAAACATTTATACCAATAAATGATCTCAAACATAGAATATAAAAACTCAGAATATAAAACATAATAATGTCAAGAAAATGAACATCAAGAAACAGAAATTAACTGAAAAATTCTGAAAAGTAAATTAGAGTAAAAAACATTTTATAATTTCAACCTTTCTATAGTAAAAGTTTTTTTGCTAATGTGAGTGTGTGTGTGTGTGTGTGCGTGTGCGTGCAAGCGAGTGCGCGTGTGTGAGTGTTTGTTTGTGTGCGCGTGTGAGTGTTTGTTTGTGTGCGCGTGAGTGTGTGCGCGTGAGTGTGCGCGTGAGTGTGTGCGTGTGTGTGTGTGTGTGTGTGAGAGAGAGGCGCGTGCGCGTGAGTGTGTGCATGAGCGTGCGTGTGTGAGTGTTTGTGTGTGTGTGTGTGCGTGCGTGAGTGTGTGTGTGTGCGTGTGAACGTGTGTGCGCATGAGTGTGCTCATGAGTGTGTGCGTGCGTGAGTGTGTTTATGTGTGTGCGTGCATGAGTGTGTGTGTGTGTTTGTGTGTGTGTGTGTTTGTGTGTGTGTGAGTGTGTGCATGTGTGAGTGTGCGTAATTGTGTTTATGTGTGTGTGCGTGCTCATGCGTGTCGTGAGTTTTGCACTGAGGATATTTTAGAGTCTCACTCTGTAATTTCTGTCAGTTTTTTTCTGCATTGTGGCTGATTTATAGATTGTATTTGACCGATAAAAATGTTTTTTTTCAATGGCCGGTTCATTTTGACTGTGAATACCAAAGGTGTGTCTTTTCACGACCACTTAGGACTTATCGAATCAAGCCTGATTTATTAGCATTTTATTTATTTTAGTTTTATTTATTTGATGTTCTGATGGCAAATGAAGGAAAAGTCACCAAGTCTTGAACTGTTCAGATAAAAGAAGCCATTTTTAATAAATGTATTTTGGTCAAAAATGACTGAATACTATAGAGGGGGTTAATCTAATGCAATTTAACAAGCTACTTTCTCGTCTAGTCTAGAGTTGACCAAGTACAGTCCGTTCAATGATCCGTGTGCAAAATAATTTCTCTAAAGTCGTTGAAACCATTTGTGCATAAATTGATGCATTGAATTGATTCTTATTGAAATCTAGGGCCTTCAAGACAGTATGATATATTGAACAGACTGTACTCTCGCAACCTCGTTGCTTGCGTCAAATAAAAAATGGCCTCTACTGTGATAAAGTCCCATGACTGGCTTTGATATGATCTGTTAAGTGTGTGTATTTGAACATGCATTCTCATGTGAGAAGAAAGCATGCTATATACTCTAAATGCATGCTGTGTGTGTGTGTGTTCAGAGGCGAACACAGTTACAGGAGCAGATGAGTTTCCGTTATAAGGAAAGACTGAAGTGTCAAACTCTGCCCAGCAGACAAGAGCAGGTAGAAAACACACCCTGGCATCACCCGTGTCTTTCTAGTGTTTCCCCGTGTAGAAACCAGATTAGATCCATGCAGCTATCATTGTTCTGCCCATGTATATGTCTTTAGACAGACACTGTTGTTGTTGTTATTGTTGTTAGTATTTTTATTCAATTAGGTGTGCTCAGCACATTGGGAAGCTCGAGGCAAATCTTTCCACAGTATGCTTTAGTGTTCATTATTTGCATTTCCAGTTTGATTGTGATGAATGAACCGAACCCTTTGCTTATTGTTCTGGTGCTTTCATATTCCCCGTTCTCAGATTGCAGTGGTTTAGATGTGGTTTTGATAGCGTTGTTATGCATTCCCATGCACTTGGGAGGTCTGTGTGTGTGTGTGTGTGCGCAAGTGTTTCTAATCACTCTGTGCTTGATTATCAGCTCTGAATGGCGTGTTTTTGTTTTCTAAAGGTCGCTGTTGTTTGTCCTTTGATAACACAACATTCCTGTCCATCATCAAGTGAAATAGAAAGTCCACGTGTGAGAAATCTAACGGCTTGAGTTGTTTGTGTTTACTAAGTGACTGTAGTGTTTCAGAAGCTACTATGAAACTGTAGTGGAGAAGCAAGTTTGAATCCAGGGCGCGCTGAGTGACTCCAGTCAGGTCTCCTTAGCAACCAAATTGGCACGGTTGCTAGGGAGGGTAGAGTCACATGGGGTAACCAAATTGGCCCGGTTGCTAGGGAGGGTAGAGTCACATGGGGTAAACAAATTGGCTCAGTTGCTAGGGAGGGTAGAGTCACATGGGGTAATCAAATTGGCCCGGTTGCTAGGGAGGGTAGAGTCACATGGGGTAACCAAATTGGCCCGGTTGCTAGGGAGGGTAGAGTCACATGGGGTAACCAAATTGGCCCGGTTGCTAGGGAGGGTAGAGTCACATGGGGTAACCAAATTGGCCCGATTGCTAGGGAGGGTAGAGTCACATGGGGTAACCAAATTGGCCCAGTTGCTAGGGAGGGTAGAGTCACATGGGGTAAACAAATTGGCTCAGTTGCTAGGGAGGGTAGAGTCACATGGGGTAACCAAATTGGCTCAGTTGCTAGGGAGGGTAGAGTCACATGGGGTAACCAAATTGGCCCGGTTGCTAGGGAGGGTAGAGTCACATGGGGTAACCAAATTGGCCCGATTGCTAGGGAGGATAGTCACATGGGGTAACCAAATTGGCCCGGTTGCTAGGGAGGGTAGAGTCACATGGGGTAACCTCCTCGTGGTGGTGATTAGTGGTTCTCTCAATGGGGCGTGTGGTGAGTTGTGTGTGGATCGTGGAGAGTAGCATGAGCCTCCACATGCTGTGAGTCTCCGCGGTGTCATGCACAACGAGTCACGTGATCAGATGCGTGGATTGACGATCTCAGAGGCAACTGAGACTCGTCCTCCGCCACCCGGATTGAGGCGAGTAACCGCACCACCACAAGGACCTACTAAGTAGCGGGAACTGGGCATTCCAAATTGGGAGATTAGGTTTAATTAGATGGGTAGAAACAGATTATCAGAGGAGTGTTTGAGGTGTGGCATGTGTGATATTATATGAACGGGGTTCTCATCCGTCTCACTGCTCTCTCGTCTCTCTTAAGGCCAGCGGTGGTTCTGAAGTCTTGAGGAGCTGCCCTAAAGAAACCATTCTCCTCTCTTCCTCCTCACCTTCATCTTCATTCTCTTCATCATTTCTTCTGCATGCGCAGGTGACACTCCGCACATCATCCTGTCCTCCACCTGTACTAACTCTTTTTCCTTATTCAAGTCACTTTATCTCAAGTGTCCTTCTAACAGTTGCGCAGAAGACTCTGGTGACTCTTTAGCTGATAATCTTTTAAGGCCCTGTTTACACCGGGGATGATGTGAATTGCTAGTGAGAATTGCAGGTTTTGTTTTTGTTTATTTCCCACCCTTCTAAAATGGTTGACACCGAGCACTGCGTAATTGTTTTACACTCATTCACATACGTAAATGTAATCCATCGCAGATATGTTTAATGATTAATTGAATGTTGGACCTTCAAGTGTGATTGTTAGGGATGGGATGAAATATAGAAATTTGACCTCACGATTCGAATAAAAAAATAAGACAAACCGTATCGAGGCACAACACGATATTTCAAAATGTATGTGATTGTAAATTAAAGACCCGTCAAACATCATAATATCTCTCTACTGCGCTTTATCTACACTGTTTACAGGGTTCACACAAGATCCTTAAAGTGCTTTTAGATATATAAGTACTGAAATACCTGGAAAATCACCTTGTTTTGATGAAAAGTGCTTGAGCTTAAAACAGACCGTTTGCTCCGTGTAATGTGTGTCCATCAAAGATGAGGCGTCTTAATATCCTTTCTGTTCTTTACAGTCAGATAAAAAAGTTAACATAAATATTAATCTCACACAGCACGGGTGTGTTAAAGAAACCGAGAGATTCTCGTTGATGTTCGCTGAACCGGAACACTGTAAGCCGCTCGTTGATCTCTTAAAGTCACAGTAACCTTTTTAGTGTTTCTTATACAAATGAATGTAAACTCACTGTTATTAATTTTTTCAAACAGTGATGGCTCATATCATTATTATATATACCATTTTATGATATAATATTAATTAATATAATGTAGAATTATTACAAAGTTAATTATAATGATAAATAATAAAAATAAAAATACTCACTTTCACATACTTGTTCAGGATCTGTTCAGTTCTATTGCTTGTTCTGCACCTGATCAGACTGAATGTATCTCACTCATTCTGAAGGTTTATATGTTTGTGATCTTTTCTTACAGATAAACGTATATGAGAAACTATTATTATTTTTAATTTTGAGCATTTATATTGTGTATTAAAGAACTACAGAATGTGCCTTTTTCTCAAACATGCACTCATTACAAAGAAGTCTGTCATACTTTGTCATTTAAGTGATATTAAATCGAATCGAGATTATATTGAATCGTGAACCTCATATCATATATCGAACCGAATTGTGAAATAACCATATCGTCCCATCCTAGTGATTGTGTGATATATGCATATATTGTGGTATAATGATGTTTATAATCTTGCTTAAGGGGGTACTCTCTTTAAGACCATGTAATAAAAATGTCCACTGGCCCTAAACAGCCACATTTGTTGAATTTGGACTGAAGTGAGTGATTAGCTTTCAACTCATGCTGAAATCCATGATTGTAGATTGACTTCTTCAACAATGCAAAACAAACATTGACTGCAATAACAAGCATTAATTTGCATTAATAATAAGCATTTATTTGCATTAATAATAAGCATTAATTTGCATTAATAATAAGCATTTATTTGCATTAATAATAAGCATTAATTTGCATTAATAATAAGCATTAAGGTGCATTAATAATAAGCATTTTTTTGCATTAATAATAAGCATTAATTTGCATTAATAATAAGCATTTATTTGCATTAATAATAAGCATTAATTTGCATTAATAATAAGCATTAAGGTGCATTAATAATAAGCATTTTTTTGCATTAATAATAAGCATTTATTTGCAATAATAATAAGCATTTATTTGCATTAATAATAAGCATTTATTTGCATTAATAATAAGCATTAATTTGCATTAATAATAAGCATTAAGGTGCATTAATAATAAGCATTTTTTTGCATTAATAATAAGCATTTATTTGCATTAATAATAAGCATTTATTTGCATTAATAATAAGCATTTTTTTTGCATTAATAATAAGCATTTATTTGCATTAATAATAAGCATTTATTTGCATTCATAATAAGCATTAATTTGCATTAATAATAAGCATTAAGGTGCATTAATAATAAGCATTTTTTGCATTAATAATAAGCATTTTTTGCATTAATAATAAGCATTTATTTGCATTAATAATAAGCATTTATTTGCATTAATAATAAGCATTTTTTTGCATTAATAATAAGCATTGTTTTGCATTAATAATAAGCATTTATTTGCATTCATAATAAGCATTGTTTTTGGTTCTGAAATATAGGGCTGACATTATTGACAATGTCGACTATATAAAAAATATGCCTCCTTTATTGAAGTCGATTAATCGCTCTAATAATCGTTAGATTAGTCGATTTATTTATTTATCTAAATAATCGTAAGTTGGAGCCCTCCTGAAAAATTGTGTTGGTTTCCCTCAAGTTTAGATTTTTGATCTAGTTGTAAACGAGATTTTTGGTTGAAGCTGATTTCTGTGTATCTCTATAGAATAATGTTGGTCAATTAGGATTCAACAAATGTGATGATGATGATGATGATGATGATGAAGAGAACATGACCCAAGATATCCTTCCACTCTATTACAGGGTAACCATGTTTATTGCATGATGCCTTACTCAAAACCTAGTCAAAAGTTTAATATTTTAACTTTAATAACATAGCATTAACATTACTACTAAAAATAAATACTTAATGCCAGGATCTATATGCAATTACATTTTTGTCAATAAGGCTTAATATAGGTCTTGCATGTGTCACACGTGTATTTGCATGTGTTTTTGACTGAGCTTATATTTTTGTTAATTTTGTTGAATTTCTCAATAACTATAAAACTGAACCACATGTACGTGAGCACTAAAACACTGTGTTCAAACTTCAGATGAAACGCTTGCGTTTGTATTTGAGTGTGAGCTGTTATCAGCCTCTCCATTTACAGGAAGCTGTACAAGAATTAGAGCCAATACACATCCCTAGCATTCAAGAGCGAGCTGAGACGCTAACCGCTAAGTTTACAAGCAAACCTGCGAGGAAGAGCAAGCCACAGGTAGAGAAACTCCAGAGAAACTCTGCATGATCTCAACTAACTGAAGAATGGCGGGATAATGACACATTAAATGGCTTTCAATGTTGTGGTCTTCCGTTATCTTGAAGATTTGCACTCTTTCAATGGACATATCAATTAATTAAGTCTTTTTCTTGTGGAGGTGATGAAAAAGCCATCTCGGTTCTTTATTGAGCGATGGCTTTTGACTCACAGCTTCAGTCCTGAGCGACCCCGTCTGACCTCTGACCCCCAGCATCAGGTAGCCCTGAGAAAAGCACGGGTGTTTAAATCTAACTAATGATGGTTTGAATGCCTGCAGAGTATTTTCAGAGTCTTCCTTAATGGAAAACTTAGAGGACATTCACACTTTCGTGCATGTTATGGAAAATGGCGACTAACATAGTGACCTAAAAGTGCGTCTCTCTCGTAGGAGAGGGAGATTTCGCGATCTGATGACCATGTGCCTTTACGCATCCCCAGCGTTCAGGAGAGAGCAGAGAGGTTAGCTTCTCAGTTCAAAGACAAACCAGCAAAACCAAAGGTGATCTCTCAAGTCCTGAAAACATACAGTACGATTCAATCATGCAGTCTTTCTTTTGACATTTTATCCTCTTCTACCAATTTGGAACGCCCAATTCACACTATATAGTAGGTCCTTGTGGTGGTGCGGTTACTCAACGCAATCCAGGTGGCGAGACGTCTATCCGAGCATCTTATCACGTGACTTGTTGAGCGGGTTACCGTGGAGACGTAGTGCATGTGGCGGCTTCACGCTATTCTCCGCGGCATCCAAGCACAACTCACCACACGCCCCACCGAGAGCAAGAACCACATTATAGTGACCACGAGGAGGTTACCCCATGTGACTCTACCCTTCCTAGCAACCGGCCAATTTGGTTGCTAAGGAGACCTAACTGGAGTCACTCACCACACGCCCCACCGAGAGCAAGAACCACATTATAGTGACCACGAGGAGGTTACCCCATGTGACTCTACCCTTCCTAGCAACTGGGCCAATTTGGTTGCTAAGGAGACCTCACTGGAGTCACTCAGCACGCCCTGAATTCAAACTCGGGACTCCAGGTGTGATAGTCAGCGTCAATACTCACAGAGATACCCAGACCTCCTCAAACATGTATCTTAACTTTAATGGTGATTTTTGGCCCTGTCCGTCTATATACGACTGTCAAGTTTGTTAATATATATATATATATATATATATATAAGTTACACTTCATAATGATGTTGTGTTTAATAACATTAGATACATTATCATGAAGGAACAGCAGTGCACATGGCGTGAAGAAACAAACTAAAAATGTGTTGTTTTGTTAATTTGAACATGCACTAATACAGTGTTTCTCCTATATGCATTCAGCAGCGCCGCTCTTAATTTAGTATAATGGCGTACGGAAAACAACCGAAATGACATGTAGGTAATACCGCCGAATCTTGTGCAAACACCGCACTTCCTTGAAGTTCACACCCCATGTGATCAGGACATTAATACAACTATTAAAATGAGTTTGTTTGTGCAAATAAACATTTTGTTCAAGCCATTTTTGAGAAATCAAATATTAAAATTTTAAGCATACGTCGGCCTTATGTAGCCAAAATGACTCCAAAGTGGTCTCTTTCATTGGTACATCGTACTACATCTGGTCTTCCCTTCAAGTGTCAAAAGCTCCCAGTAAATAAACACACATGACAAGGTGAACATTAATAATCCATCAATAATGATTCTAAGGTCGTTTTAAGCCTGTGTAAACCAGCGTTGCAGGATCATGGACACTTGCACAACAGCACCGCCGCATGGAATCCCGTTAGTCGTTTTTTGGGTATACATTAACATTAGTAAATGCACTTTGAACTAACCCTAATAAATTATCCAAAATTAAAGGAATATTCTGGGTTCAATACAAGTTAAGCTCAATCAACAGCATTTGTGTTATAAATGCTGTTTATAAATGTGTTATAAATTTGAGTTATAATGTGATTAATGTGGAGTGGTGGTGGCGTAGTGGGCTAAAGCACATATCTGGTAATCAGAAGGTTGCTGGTTTGATCCCCACAGTCACCACCATTGTGTCCTTGAGTAAGACACTTAACTCAGGTTGCTCGGGATTGTCCCTGTAATAAGTGCTCTGTATAATACATTGGTACTCAGAAGGTTGCTGGTTCGATCCCCACAGTCACCACACCACCATTGTGTCCTTGAGTAAGGCACTTAACTCCAGGTTGCTCCGGGGGGATTGTCCCTGTAATAAGTGCTCTGTATAATACATTGGTACTCAGAAGGTTGCTGGTTTGATCCCCACAGTCACCACCATTGTGTCCTTGAGTAAGGCACTTAACTCCAGGTTGCTCCGGGGGGATTGTCCCTGTAATAAGTGCACTGTAAGTCACTTTGGATATAAGCTGTCTGCCAAATGCATAAATGTAAACAATGTTGATTACCACAGAAATAATTTCGAGCAAAATTGAGGTTCCAGTGAGGCACTTACAATGGAAGTCAATGGTGTCCATTTTTGGAGGGTTTAAAGGCAGAAATGAGACGCTTATAATTCTATAAAAACACATACATTAATTCTTCTGTTAACATTTTTTAAGTTTATTAAATCGTGATTTTTACAGTTGTTTTAGGGGTTTGTTGGCGTCACAACATCATGGCAACGAAGTTGTAAAAGTGGCTATAGATGTGGTTCTTAAGTAATTTAATGACAGTAAAAGCATGTTAACACACATATTGTTTACGTCTTCTGTCTGTACTTTTAAACAGTGAGTATTTTAAAGCGATAGTTCACACAAAATTGAAAATTCTCGCATGATTGACTCCCCTTTAATTCATCCCAGACGTGTACGACTTTCCTTCTTCAACAGAACAGTCGATCAGTTAATGTCTGCTGAAGCAAACCGGTAATTAAAACCTTTTTAACTTTAAATTGATGCTTCCGGCCAGAGCTGAGAAACGGTTTGAAATGACCTAAACGAAGCGTGCGCTTCTGACGTCTCGCGCGAACGCTCTGTTGCACTTGCGTCACGCGACAGCGATGCGTCGACTGCTGGCAGGAAGAGATTTTACTCTTTAAGTTAAACTTGTAATCGTTGGTTTATTTTTTTCCACAAAGCAATCGGTTTGCTTCTGAAGATATTAATTGTTCGAGTCATGTGAGCTGAAATGTGCTGATACACATCAGGAAAGTTGCACACATGTGGGATGAATTAAAGGGGAGTCAATCATTATAATTTTTGGGTGTACTATCCCTTTAACGTTTACAGATTGGCCCCATTCACTTTTTGGCCCCAAGTACTTTTATAAATGGTGGGGAAGTCGAAATAAATCTGTGTGGTAATCATTTTTATGCCACACAGTACCGCTGGTCCCTATAAGCAGACTACGCAGTCTGCGTAGGGCACCAACTCCCTAGGGGGGCATAATCTTGCCCTAGGAGGGCACCAGAAAGTCCACCGGCTGCCCTTACTCGCCCATTATACGTTATTTAAGGACCCAAACGCAGATTGCTTCGCCTTCATATCACGCGGACCTCCCACCCCCCGGTCAGACGATTGCTTCCCGCTCATCCCCCCCATCCACCTGGAACTCTGCGAAGGGCATCAATTTGGCCCGCGGCAGCCCTGATGCCACAAATGTTGTCGATTGAGCTCAACCTGTATTGAACCCGGAATACTCCTTTAAGAAAGGCTTTAGTTAGTCCAAATCTTATGCATTTGCAAATGTTTACAAATTGAACTTTATTGTAAAGTGCCACCTTGTTATTGATTAGAGTAACATTTCAGTTCAGCACACTTTTGGATTTAACGCAACACCGATAAGAGCTGTGCTTGAATGTTCCTTTTTTCTTCAATATAGGGAATGCATTGAGATATTTCTCCCATTCCACGTTTTCCCTCACTCCTTTTCTGTCTTTCTCTGCCTCTCTCAAAGTCTAAGAGAAAGCCGTCACACTTCTTCATAGAGCAGTGGAACAGAGCATGTGATGTGAGCTCTGATCTCCCGCGGTTCTCACCCGGCTCTGTCCGGCAGGTAGCAATGATGCACATACAGTATTGACGGTTTGGGCACCTGTGTGATTTGTAACACCTTCAAACAAACTCTTATAGAAGGAGCTGGTGTGTCAGGTTGTGAACTTCCTGCCTTGCCAAGTTTTATTCCCTAGATGTCTGTTCCTCCTCTTCAGCTGTCTGTTACCAGATGTGTGTATGAGAGAGTGAAGTGAGTGTGATTTTCTATCTGTTTGTATTTGAGCTGTATAGAGCGCAACAGCCCGCTAACTTAAAAATGGTTTTATTTAATTTTTATTCCCTTCTCCCAATTTGGCATGGCCAATTCCCACTACTTATTAGGTCCTCGTGGTGGCGTGGTGGCTCACCTCAATCCGGGTGGCGGAGGACACGTCTAAGTTGCCTCCGCTTCTGAGACCGTCAATCGGCGCATCTGATCACGTGACTCGTTGTGTATGACACCGTTGAGACTCACAGCATTTGGAGGCTCATGCTACTCTCCACGATCCACACACAACTCACCACACGCCCCATTGAGAGAACCACTAATCACCACCACGAGGAGGTTACCCCATGTGACTCTACCCTCCCTAGCAACCGGCCCAGGAGACCTGACTGGAGTCACTCAGCACGCCCTGGATTCAAACTCACGACTCCAGGGGTGATAATCTCTTTTGACGCACTTTGTTTGGAATTCTGCTATTTAATATGATTTTCAAGGTTTCAACTTGGACTGTTCAGCTAACAACCTCACAGCTCACAGTAGGTCCATCTTAAAAGGTTTATAAGTTACCGTTAAAAGTGCTGCAACAGCTAATCGATAATTATCGATAATGAAAATCATCAACAACGATTGTCATTATCGATTATTTGCATATGTTTGGTGCGTGCTGAGTGACTCCAGTCAGGTCTCCTTAGCAACCAAATTGGCCCGGTTGCTAAGGAGGGTAGAGTCACATGGGGTAACCTCCTCGTGGTCACTATAATGTGGTTCTTGCTCTCGGTGGGGCGTGTGGTGAGTTGTGTGTGGATGCCGTAGAGAATAGCACGAAGCCTCCACAAGCGATACGTCTCCACGGTAACGCGCTCAACGAGTCACGTGATAAGATGCGTGGATTGACGGTCTCAGAAGCGGAGGCGACTGAGACTCGTCTTCCACAACCCACTTGGAGCGCATTGGGAATTGGACATTCCAAATTGGGGAGAAAAAAAAAATACAAGGAAAGGAAGTGTTTTGCATATGTCCTGAAAGTAATAATAAAAATAATAATAATAATAATAATAATAATGAATTCAAACATAACTTTTTATGATTCAGGCCTTGTTGAAAGGATATTCAACCGATTTTGTTTTTAATCACATTTTAATAAAGTACAGGCAATAAAATTGTATAAAATAAAAAATAATAAATAAAATAAAATGTGCTTTTATCCGATTAATCGAAGAAATATTTAAAGATTAATCGATTATCAAAATAATCGTTAGTTGCGGCCCTAATCATTAAAAAACAGTTCGCCTTTGGAGAACATCTAAACTGTTGCGCTCTGTTCATGTACGCTGCATGAAAGCCATTTTTGGAAACTGGATGTTAATAACTCTTGATATGTCACCAAAGTTGCCTTTGAAATGTGTGGATTGTCATAACACTGGTCATATTTCAGGAGACTTCACCTTGGGAGTGGCTCGTTAGACAAAATAAGTTTTGCAGTCTTCTGAAGCGTGCATCTTCATGGTGCATGTGTACTGTTGTGTGAAAGTGTTTTTGCAACGTGTGCCTTTTAAACAACCAAGCATGCCAGAACATCATTTAACATTCCCCTCTTTTTATATTTTACCGTCCTGAAACACGCACAGTACAATCTTCCTGTCACCTTTCGACTTTGCCTATTTTTGTTTATCAATAGCTTCTATACTATCATGATGTCTTCTCTCAAGTATCGTTTATTGTTTCGTCCATTGTTTTGTCTGTTCACTGTCTGTAGCAGTGTGTAGCGATGCACACAGGGGGCGTGAGCTCACTGGCTGAGCAAATAGCCAATCAGCTTCAGGCTCAGGACGACCCCAGGCCCCTTCTTGGGAAAAGGGATTTGGTAAGAATTATGGGTGTTGTAGGTTTGCCGTGTAGCTCTGAGTCTTAACTGAAGCACAGATACTGCATAGCACATTTCACCCTGATACCTGCATTATTTACCATCTAATCTGCATAGAAGTCCACAAAGTCCTTAAGAATAAATTATGACGTGTCAAAAGGGTGAATCCAGACTACAATCATGCTTACTCATATCTGTTATAACTTTAGAATGAAGCTGTTTTTGGTATAAAAGTATTGACAACAATACATGAGCATTGAACCTTCAACTCCTAGAAGCATCAGATTGATGCTCCATCACTACAAATGATTCTGTGTTTTCGTATATAAGAGCTCGGGCCCCTATTTTAAGGGCCCTATGCCTTAAACACAACGCTATATGTGCACAGGCAATGGGCGTGGCCACGAAGTATCGTTTAGGCGCTAATGGGTTGGCGAAACCGCTTGTGCAAAGCGCTAATGGGCCGGGTCAAGTGCAATTTATAATATATTTTCTATTTCATCTCAAGTGATGTTGATATAAATGCAGACGTTTGTTTAAATGATCTGTATGCATCGCATTCCCTGCTCTGTTTGTCTCCAAACTGCCAGTGCAGTAACTGCTGCGCCGAGATTAGACGTGCTTCTAAAACGTCTTTCTCAGGCACCACTTCATTAACACACAATACACGTGCAGTTTGCGTGCATGCACCCATAGATAGCGCAAACACTCCCAGCTAAAACTGCGCTTACAATTAGCGCTCTTACAAAAATTTTGTTGCGCCTAGCATGAAAATAGAGCCCCGTGTGTCTAGGTTCCTCGTGTTTCTACATGGAAGAAAGTCCTGACCTAACACGTCTCATCTGTTTCTCTCTGCAGGGTTCCTTGCGTAAGGAGTTTCCTCAGAACCTCGGCGGCAGTGACGTGTGTTTCTTCTGTCGGAAGCGTGTTTACGTGATGGAGCGTCTCAGCGCGGAGGGAAAGTTCTTCCATCGCAGCTGCTTCAAATGCGACTACTGCGGGACGACCCTCCGTCTGTCCTCGTACGCCTTCGACTTGGAGGACGGTATGAAACGCAAGAGATGGATATTTAAAACCTACAAATACTGATGATGTAAATGTGTGTTTTTGCTCTTGCAGGGAAGTTTTACTGTAAACCGCACTACTGCTACCGACAGTCTGGACTGGCACAGCGGAAACGGCCTGCACCCGCTCCAGCTCCTGTAAACCCGAAGGTACCGGTTTATTAAATCTCTGTTTGATGTTTCTTTAATTTCAGGCACTTTCATGTCCCAGGGGAGTTGAGTGTTTTATTAAAACTAACAGATGTCAACTTTTCTCATATGAAGGTCTCATTAAAACTGAATTGGAAACTGTTTACCAGGTCTTCATCGTTTATTCTTAGTCCCAGACCAGAACGTTCAATATTAAACTACAAATATCCAAAACAAATATATATATATATTAATGGTCAATATATTAATAACTGCAGTCTTGACCAACACAAAAGGTTTTGTTTGAAAGTTTAGAAGCTCGACTTTCCAATGCATGCGGACATTATGACCAAAACTGAACAAATGCTTTGACATTTGCAGATAAATCTGAAGTGTTACGTTTTGATTATTTATTAGTTTTATTGCAATCAGTAAAAACATCAAACTGATCAAATATTCATGTGTCATATGTTGTTGGAAAGATCTCAAAGAGTAAAATACAACCAGACTATTTGTTTTACTCACAGATGAAAATATAGCGAGTAACAGCTCATTAAATGTGTTTGACAATTATGCTAGTGTTGCTTATATGCCACATGTTCGATTATAACTTCACAAACAATACATTAAACATAAAACCATTATTTAGATGAGGCGATTATATTTCAATCAAGTCCACACACAAGATAATCAGATGTATCGATCATTAGATAATCCACATGAAGCACAATGTTACATATGACCACCAGGAGATGGCGCCAAATACATGATACAGACTCAATGATGACTCAAATGACACAGAATGAAACTCATTCTGTGAAATCTCATGACTAAAATCATGTCTGCATGCTATGCAAACCTTTAGTCATTGTTGTGTTTGCATGTGTAATTAGTTCTTATGTACAATTATTATCTTTTATTTGTTTGGAGATGTTTTTGGACACTATGATACATTATATTTGTAATGTTACAACTTCTGATTGCTTTGTCGTATCAACACAACATTTTTCTCAGATACAGCTGACATGATTGGGAACAAAAGAAAAGCAGTTTTTCAGAACCATCTTATTTACACCCAGAGATATAGTTTAATGTCAAATAATAAGAAAAAATACATTGTTTGTATCATAATATCAGAATGTATCATAATCTATATAATTAAAAATAGTGAAACGTTTTCTTATCAATGATACCAAACACTTGACCCTCCTTGTTTTTTGGGGTGTTTTTTTCTCTCGAGTTTTAAGCCTTAAATTTTGGGTATGCCAGTGAAACTGAAAATCAATAAAAACACCTTCAGAGCTTAAAGGGTTAAAACTATGATCATCTAAACAAAGTGTGCAATTAACAGAAAGCATTTTAATATTTGTGAAAATTATTTCTATTTGTCAAAAATGATGACTGTCCCACAGTTGCGGCATTATTTCCACCACACCAAACAATTTTGCCCTAATACATTTTTTCAAACGTTAGCGTACATTTAATACAAAAAATAAAAAAGGTTTATTTCTATCAGCGTCGGTGTCCATTTGTCAGTGTTCGAGAAAATAATATGCATCAGTTTGCATGAGTTCATAGTTTATTTTTAGCACCTTCCATTAGTACTAATATATTTGATGTAATATTTCATGACCAGATGTTTATGTTTTGTTCTGGTCACAGGAGCCCCAGGTGTCGGCTGTAAGCCCCAACACAGTGGACGCCGCTGGCCAAGCCGTGACCCCTCAAGCCCCTGTGGAACACCGGCCCTCAGGTACCCGCCTTTCCTCTTTAGGCCCTGTCCTGTGCCTCTCTGGAGGAGTGGGGGGGCCCTCTGTGCTCATTGCGACCTGGATCCACCACCAGGTGGCACACAATCCCTTAAGTTCCCCTTTCCTGCTCCCTACTGCATCTTTCTCCTCTCCTGCTTTACTCTCAACATCCTGCTCAATGTTCTCTAGCATGACCGCATGACAACAGTCTAGCAGAGTTATTTCCACACATCTTTAATGTTTTGATAGGTCATCAATAGGTGCGCAGCTGCATTGAACACAAGTCATACAGGGAAATGATGATCCATACACAGATAATGTACACAGAAGATAAGTGCTGCAAGTGTCTTTTGTCTTCTCCCCCAGATATATTAAATATAATACAATAGAGGTTAATTATCTCTGTGCGGATCATCACTTCCCTGTATGACACAAACTTCAAGGTCATATTTCACCCCAAAATTAGAAGGAAAAAATTGTTTTGTATCAATTAAAACATATGAATGATGAAATAATTGTTGTCAGTGAAGCAGGAGTGGGCAACTATTTTGGTAAAGGGGCAACACCGGGCTTTAAGTAGTGCATAGGGGGCCACATCGGGCTTTAAGTAGTGCATAGGGGGCCAAAACGGCTTTAAGTAGTGCATAGGGGACCACACCGGGCTTTAAGTAGTGCATAGGGGACCACACCGGGCTTTAAGAAGTGCATAGGGGCCACACCGGGCTTTAAGTAGTGCATAGGGGGCCACACCGGGCTTTAAGTAGTGCATAGGGGGCCACACCGGGATTTAAGTAGTGCATAGGGGACCACACCGGGCTTTAAGTAGTGCACAGGGGACCACACCGGGCTTTAAGTAGTGCATAAGGGCCACACCACGCTTTAAGTAGTGCATAGGGGGCCACACCGGGCTTTAAGTAGTGCATAGGGGGCCACACCGGGCTTTAAGAAGTGCATAGGGGGCCACACCGGGCTTTAAGAAGTGCATAGGGGGCCATACCGGGCTTTAAGAAGTGTATAGGGGTCCACACTGGGCTTTAAGTAGTGTATAGGGGCCACACCGGGCTTTAGGTAACGCATAGGGGGCCATACCAGGCTTTAAGTAGTGCATAAGGGCCACACCAGGCTTTAAGTAGTGCATAAGGGCCACACCAGGCTTTAAGTAGTGCATAGGGGACCACACCGGGCTTTAAGTAGTGCATAGGGGACCACACCGGGCTTTAAAGGGGTCATGACATGGGTTTTTTTATTGTATTATTATGTTCCCTTAGGTGCAATTATAGTATTAATATATTTTTTTTTAAGAAAAACTTTTAAAATCTAGTGATTTATGACCTTTTCCCACCCTGTTTCTCATCCTCTGATTCAAACAGTCTGTTTTGGGGGCGTTTTCCATTTAAGACTTCAGTGTTAACGCCCACTGTTATGATTGGCTAACGTCAGTGCCTATGTATCAATTATTGACGCCCCAGCCAGAACAATATGCAAGTAAACTAAGTAAAAACACTGTGATTATTCATAATGAATGAAATTGCGCTTTAAAAAGTAGTTTAAAGTTTAAAATAGATTACTTACAGTTTAGCGTCGTCGTTGTTCCCAGAATAGTCGGCACAGACTTATCTTTGAGCAACAGTTTTCTGGCAAAGCCAGCATCATATTGAGATTTGTTCTCAAAACAGTCATCCTTAAAATGTACAGAACAAACGCTTAAGTTAACACTGCCGTGACTGGGACGTCCGCAAAAAATAAACTGCATCCATTTTTCCCTGACGTCTGGATCTTTCGGCAGCTTATTCAGAGGTTTTGTTTGACCACAGCCAGGAACAGCACATCTGTGTGGCATCGTAATTTTCCTGTGCACAAGTAGTCTCTATCAGAGCTCGCTGTCCATCGACTGAACACTTGTGAGGCGTACGGTGATACTGAAATGAGCGTAGTTGTCTTGAGCTTAAAGCGTAGTTATCTTGTGCTGGAGGCGGTCATATGCAAACGCTGTTACGTCACTTCTAACCGACACGTCACTTCTAACCATGAATCCAGAACGAGCTGTATTTTGAGCTTGATTAAATAAATGATTCGTTTAGAATGGGGAGGACGTCTTAAAATATTAAACTTGCAGGACGTTTTAATGATACAAAGACCTCTTATATACCAAAAGATCAAGGCAAATTTGGTTTCTCATGTCATGACCCCTTTAAGAAGTACATAGGGGGCCACACCGGGCTTTAAGTAGTTCATAGGGGGCCACACTGGGCTTCAAGTAGTGCATAGGGGTCCACACTGTGCTTTAAGTAGTGTATAGGGGCCACACCGGGATTTAGGTAATGCATAGGGGGCCATACCAGGCTTTAAGTAGTGCATAAGGGCCACACCAGGCTTTAAGAAGTGCATAGGGGACCATACCGGGCTTTAAGTAGTGTATAGGGGTCCACACTGGGCTTTAAGTAGTGTATAGGGGCCACACCGGCTTTAGGTAACGCATAGGGGACCACACCAGGCTTTAAGTAGTGCATAAGGGCCACACCGGGCTTTAAGTAGTGTATAGGGGCCACACCGGCTTTAGGTAACGCATAGGGGACCACACCAGGCTTTAAGTAGTGCATAAGGGCCACACCAGGCTTTAAGTAGTGCATAAGGGCCACACCAGGCTTTAAGTAGTGCATAGGGGACCACACCGGGCTTTAAGTAGTGCATAGGGGACCACACCGGGCTTTAAGTAGTGCATAGGGGACCACACCGGGCTTTAAGTAGTGCATAGGGGACCACACCGGGCTTTAAGTAGTGCATAGGGGACCACACCGGGCTTTAAGAAGTGCATAGGGGACCACACCGGGCTTTAAGTAGTGCATAGGGGACCACACCGGGCTTTAAGTAGTGCATAGGGGACCACACCGGGCTTTAAGTAGTGCATAGGGGGCCACACCGGGCTTTAAGTAGTGCATAGGGGACCACACCGGGCTTTAAGTAGTGCATAGGGGACCACACCGGGCTTTAAGTAGTGCATAGGGGACCACACCGGGCTTTAAGTAGTGCATAGGGGACCACACCGGGCTTTAAGAAGTGCATAGGGGACCACACCGGGCTTTAAGTAGTGCATAGGGGACCACACCGGGCTTTAAGTAGTGCATAGGGGACCACACCGGGCTTTAAGTAGTGCATAGGGGACCACACCGGGCTTTAAGTAGTGCATAGGGGACCACACCGGGCTTTAAGAAGTGCATAGGGGGCCACACCGGGCTTTAAGAAGTGCATAGGGGGCCACACCGGGCTTTAGGTAACGCATAGAGTGGTGGTGGTGACTACTTAGAGTGGTGGTGGTGTAGTGGTCTAAGCACATAACTGGTAATCAGAAGGACATTGGTTCAAGCCCCACAGCCACCACCATTGTGTCCTTGAGCAAGGCACTTAACTCCAGGTTGCTCCGGGGGGATTGTCCCTGTAATAATTGCACTGTAAGTCGCTTTGGATAAAAGCGTCTGCCAAATGCATAAATGTAAATGTAAATGTAAATGCATAGGGGGCCACACCGGGCTTTAAGTAGTGCATAGGGAGCCATACTGGGCTTTAAGTAGTGCATAGGGGGCCACACCACGCTTTAAGTAGTGCATAGGGGGCCACACTGGGCTTTAATTTGTGCATAGGGGGCCACACTGGGCTTTAAGAAGTGCATAGGGGGCCATACTGGGCTTTAAGTAGTGCATAGGGGGCCACACCACGCTTTAAGTAGTGCATAGGGGGCCACACTGGGCTTTAATTTGTGCATAGGGGGCCACACTGGGCTTTAAGTAGTGCATAGGGGTCCACACTGGGCTTTAATTTGTGCATAGGGGTCCACACTGGGCTTTAAGTAGTGCATAGGGGGCCACATTGAGATGCAATGTTCCGCATTGATTTAATGTTTGTATCTTTTAAGCCCAGAAATAATTGTGTACTCGATGTTCTCTCAGGCATTATAAATTGAATAAAGGCTGAGCTTATTATAAATAATTTTACCATCTCTACTTCCATGTTAATTTATTATTCAGTTTAACACTCTACATCAGGGGTCTGTTTGAAAATAATAATAATAATTATAGAACATTTAATGTTTGTCGCATAGCGGGTGAGTTTACTTATTTTATTCTCAAAACATTACCCGATTAAACGCTAAAAAGGACATGATGAGGGTCTCGTCAGTGGTTTGACTTTCCATTCCGCACACACTGAATAAAACACGCTGCTCTAATACATGATCAACATTTCTAAATTGCACAAATAAAAAATACATACACAACTCTTGCTTGCTTTTGCTCGTGTGTCGATGCAGAGATCTACTTTTCAACAGAAACGTATCAGTCTCATTGTGAATTGTATGCGTCACATCTCTAATCACTTCCACCTACACAATCACGAATTATGTTGATTTGCATGCACAAATTGTTCTCACTGGCTTGATTTGGGCTTTAGGGTTTCTTAAATGGGATAGATTAGAAATATTAGTCATGCACAAATCCACCTGTTCATTAATATATATATAAAAAAAGTTCATTATTGTTTAAAAAATGCAAAAATATTAGTTGCCCTATAGGATGGGAAAAGGACAAGGTAACCGAATATTGTAGATATTCTGAGCATGCATTAAGAGTATTGTACTGACTACATACAGTATTTAGATATATAGTGTGATGTCATAAAGGCTAAATACGTTTGTGTAGATACAGTTATAGAGCATCACTTTGAATGTGTTTGTTTTGTTTGTCCACTGCTAAAAATACAGAGTGGCAATGAACAACCATCGGTAAATTTTTTTGTAAAAAATAAAATACGCTGAGGTGGGTCGGCATTTGTTTTGATTTGTCAATATTTGAGTCCGTAAACTGCAAAAGGGTTTATAATGTGACTATGTATTGCAACCTGCTGCTTTTGATTTAACAGTCAATGTTATTGTCATTGGTATTGCTAGTGATTATCGTTATGCTAATTTACTAGCGTGACGACTGCACGGTAGAGCCCCTCCCTCTAACTGTTATGTATTGATAACTTACGTTAATGGCTTGTCTGTCTGTCTGTCCATCACAGGGTCAGAGGTGAACGGGGTTGTGGAGCCCAGCGTGGCCAAGCGTCTGAAAGGGACTCCAGAAAGAATCGAGCTGGAGAACTACCGTCTGTCTATGATGAGAGAGGAGGAGCTAGAGGAGGTGCCGGAAGAGACTCTTGCCGAACACAACCTCAGCAGTGTGCAGAACAAAGTATCCGACGTGGGGGAGGGATCCAGGTATGTTGTCTACAAATGCAAAATATAAAGCTAAATCATATTGGTATAGCAGTGCAAACAAAGAACATCAGAGGACCTAATACAGAGCCCTGCGGCACTCCATACTCAACTTTTGTTTGATCTGACATTTCCTGGTTTCACAAAGTGGTAGTAGTCAGGTGGTTGAATTTGATTGTTGTAGACTGTTAAATTAGCTTCAGGTAACTGATACATTCACTATATAGGGTGTTAACTACATAGTTTATACCCTACATAGTAGAGCCGTCACCAATCCTGTCATTGATGTACGTAGTAGTTACATTGTTTTCAGTGTATATTTCAGGCTGAAAAGAGCAGCCAGTGATCATTTGGTTTTGCTAACACACTCATCCACCCCTGCAGTAGCTCAGAGTCTGATATGGAGGAAGAGGACGAAGAACTAGAAGTGGCTGGCCCGTCTGATCTGGGTGGAGTGCCCTGGAAGGAGGCGGTGGAGCTTCACACTCACCTGAAAGGAGGAAGTCACCCTGGAGCCGCAGAAGACGATGATGCTCTCGGAGACATGGAGGAGGATGAAGAGGAATATGAGGAAGATGAAGACGATGATGAGGAGGAGGAAGATGAGTCAAGTGATGGTAAGCTTTGATTGTGACAATGCTGTTGTATTCATTATGGTGAATGATCGAAGGGGTTTCACGAGGAATGGCGAGGGCAGA